>NW_027307771.1:1160000-1460000 GCF_047496885.1 Scyliorhinus torazame
AGACGGTCCAGTGTCAGACACGGTGGAATTGTCAGGCAGACGGTCCAGTGTCAGACACGGTGGAATTGCCAGGCAGACGGTCCAGTGTCAGACACGGTGGAATTGCCAGACAGACGGTCCAGTGTCAGACACGGTGGAATTGCCAGACAGACGGTCCAGTGTCAGACACGGTGGAATTGCCAGACAGACGGTCCAGTGTCAGACACGGTGGAATTACCAGACAGACGGTCCAGTGTCAGACACGGTGGAATTGCCAGACAGACGGTCCTGTGTCAGACACGGTGGAATTACCAGACAGACGGTCCAGTGTCAGACACGGTGGAATTGCCAGACAGACGGTCCAGTGTCAGACACGGTGGAATTGCCAGACAGACGGGCCAGTGTCAGACATGGTGGAATTACCAGACAGACGGTCCAGTGTCAGACACGGTGGAATTACCAGACAGACGGTCCAGTGTCAGACAAGGTGGAATTACCAGACAGACGGTCCAGTGTCAGACACGGTGGAATTGTCAGGCAGACGGTCCAGTGTCAGACACGGTGGAATTACCAGGCAGACGGTCCAGTCTCAGACATGGTGGAATTGCCAGGCAGACGGTCCAGTGTCAGACACGGTGGAATTACCAGACAGACGGTCCAGTCTCAGACATGGTGGAATTGCCAGACAGACGGTCCAGTGTCAGACATGGTGGAATTACCAGGCAGACGGTCCAGTGTCAGACATGGTGGAATTGCCAGACAGACGGACCAGTCTCAGACACGGTGGAATTACCAGACAGACGGTCCAGTCTCAGACATGGTGGAATTGCCAGGCAGACGGTCCAGTGTCAGACACGGTGGAATTACCAGACAGACGGTCCAGTCTCAGACATGGTGGAATTGCCAGACAGACGGTCCAGTGTCAGACATGGTGGAATTACCAGACAGACGGTCCAGTGTCAGACACGGTGGAATTACCAGGCAGACGGTCCAGTGTCAGACAGGGTGGAATTGCCAGGCAGACGGTCCAGTCTCAGACATGGTGGAATTGCCAGGCAGACGGTCCAGTCTCAGACACGGTGGAATTACCAGGCAGACGGTCCAGTGTCAGACATGGTGGAATTACCAGACAGACGGTCCAGTGTCAGACATGGTGGAATTACCAGACAGACGGTCCAGTGTCAGACATGGTGGTATTACCAGACAGACGGCCCAGTGTCAGACACGGTGGAATTGCCAGGCAGACGGCCCAGTGTCAGACACGGTGGAATTACCAGACAGACGGTCCAGTCTCAGACATGGTGGAATTGCCAGGCAGACGGCCCAGTGTCAGACACGGTGGAATTGCCAGGCAAACGGTCCAGTGTCAGACACGGTGGAATTGCCAGACAGACGGTCCAGTCTCAGACACGGTGGAATTGCCAGACAGACGGTCCAGTGTCAGACACGGTGGAATTGCCAGACAGACGGTCCAGTGTCAGACACGGTGGAATTACCAGACAGACGGTCCAGTCTCAGACATGGTGGAATTGCCAGGCAGACGGTCCAGTGTCAGACACGGTGGAATTGTCAGGCAGACGGTCCAGTGTCAGACACGGTGGAATTGCCAGACAGACGGTCCAGTGTCAGACATGGTGGAATTGCCAGACAGACGGTCCAGTCTCAGACACGGTGGAATTACCAGACAGACGGTCCAGTGTCAGACATGGTGGAATTACCAGACAAACGGACCAGTGTCAGACACGGTGGAATTGCCAGACAGACGGTCCAGTGTCAGACACGGTGCAATTGCCAGGCAGACGGCCCTGTGTCAGACACGGTGGAATTGCCAGGCAGACGGTCCAGTGTCAGACATGGTGGAATTACCAGGCAGACGGTCCAGTGTCAGACACGGTGGAATTGCCAGGCAGACGGTCCAGTCTCAGACACGGTGGAATTGCCAGGCAGACGGTCCAATGTCAGACACGGTGGAATTGCCAGGCAGACGGTCCAGTGTCAGACACGGTGGAATTGCCAGGCAGACGGTCCAGTGTCAGACACGGTGGAATTACCAGGCAGACGGTCCAGCCTCAGACACGGTGGAATTACCAGACAGACGGTCCAGTGTCAGACACGGTGGAATTACCAGGCAGACGGTCCAGTGTCAGACATGGTGGAATTACCAGACAGACGGTCCAGTGTCAGACACGGTGGAATTACCAGACAGACGGTCCAGTGTCAGACACGGTGGAATTACCAGACAGACGGTCCAGTGTCAGACACGGTGGAATTACCAGACAGACGGTCCAGTGTCAGACATGGTGGAATTGCCAGGCAGACGGTCCAGTCTCAGACACGGTGGAATTGCCAGGCAGATGGTCCAGTGTCAGACACGGTGGAATTACCAGACAGACGGTCCAGTATCAGACACGGTGGAATTGCCAGACAGTCGGCCCAGTGTCAGACACGGTGGAATTGCCAGACAGACGGTCCAGTCTCAGACACGGTGGAATTACCAGGCAGACGGTCCAGTCTCAGACATGGTGGAATTGCCAGACAGACGGTCCACTCTCAGACATGGTGGAATTACCAGACAGACGGTCCAGTGTCAGACATGGTGGAATTACCAGACAGACGGTCCAGTGTCAGACATGGTGGAATTGCCAGACAGACGGTCCAGTGTCAGACATGGTGGAATTGCCAGGCAGACGGTCCAGTGTCAGACATGGTGGAATTACCGGGCAGACGGCCCAGTGTCAGACACGGTGGAATTGCCAGACAGACGGTCCAGTGTCAGACACGGTGGAATTACCAGGCAGACGGTCCAGTGTCAGACTCGGTGGAATTACCAGTCAGACGGTCCAGTGTCAGACATGGTGGAATTACCAGGCAGACGGCCCAGTGTCAGACACGGTGGAATTGCCAGACAGACGGTCCAGTCTCAGACATGGTGGAATTACCAGTCAGACGGTCCAGTGTCAGACATGGTGGAATTGCCAGACAGACGGGCCAGTGTCAGACACGGTGGAATTACCAGGCAGACGGTCCTGTGTCAGACACGGTGGAATTGCCAGACAGACGGTCCAGTGTCAGACATGGTGGAATTGCCAGACAGACGGTCCACTCTCAGACATGGTGGAATTGTCAGGCAGACGGTCCAGTGTCAGACACGGTGGAATTGCCAGGCAGACGGTCCAGTGTCAGACATGGTGGAATTGCCAGGCAGACGGTCCAGTGTCAGACATGGTGGAATTGCCAGGCAGACGGTCCAGTCTCAGACACGGTGGAATTGCCAGACAGACGGTCCAGTCTCAGACATGGTGGAATTACCAGTCAGACGGTCCAGTGTCAGACACGGTGGAATTACCAGACAGACGGTCCAGTGTCAGACACGGTGGAATTACCAGACAGACGGTCCAGTGTCAGACACGGTGGAATTACCGGGCAGACGGCCCAGTCTCAGACATGGTGGAATTACCAGTCAGACGGTCCAGTCTCAGACATGGTGGAATTGTCAGGCAGACGGTCCAGTCTCAGACACGGTGGAATTGCCAGACAGACGGTCCAGTGTCAGACACGGTGGAATTGCCAGGCAGACGGTCCAGTGTCAGACACGGTGGAATTGTCAGGCAGACGGTCCAGTGTCAGACACGGTGGAATTACCAGACAGAAGGCCCAGTGTCAGACAGGGTGGAATTGCCAGGCAGACGGTCCGGTGTCAGACACGGTGGATTTGCCAGGCAGACGGTCCAGTGTCAGACACGGTGGAATTGCCAGACAGACGGTCCAGTCTCAGACACGGTGGAATTGCCAGGCAGACGGTCCAGTGTCAGACACGGTGGAATTGTCAGGCAGACGGTCCAGTGTCAGACACGGTGGAATTACCAGACAGACGGTCCAGTATCAGACACGGTGGAATTACCAGGCAGACGGTCCAGTGTCAGACACGGTGGAATTACCAGACAGACGGTCCAGTGTCAGACACGGTGGAATTACCAGACAGACGGTCCAGTGTCAGACACGGTGGAATTACCAGACAGACGGTCCAGTGTCAGACACGGTGGAATTACCAGACAGACGGTCCAGTGTCAGACATGGTGGAATTACCAGGCAGACGGTCCAGTGTCAGACACGGTGGAATTACCAGACAGACGGTCCAGTGTCAGACACGGTGGAATTGCCAGGCAGACGGTCCGGTGTCAGACACGGTGGAATTGCCAGGCAGACGGTCCAGTGTCAGACACGGTGCAATTGCCAGACAGACGGTCCAGTCTCAGACACGGTGGAATTACCAGGCAGACGGCCCAGTGTCAGACACGGTGGAATTGCCAGACAGACGGTCCAGTGTCAGACACGGTGGAATGACCAGGCAGACGGTCCAGCCTCAGACACGGTGGAATTACCAGACAGACGGTCCAGTGTCAGACATGGTGGAATTGCCAGTCAGACGGTCCAGTGTCAGACACGGTGGAATTGCCAGACAGATGGTCCAGTGTCAGACACGGTGGAATGACCAGGCAGACGGTCCAGTCTCAGACACGGTGGAATTGCCAGGCAGACGGTCCAGTGTCAGACACGGTGGAATTGCCAGGCAGACGGTCCAGTGTCAGACACGGTGGAATTGCCAGGCAGACGGTCCAGCCTCAGACACGGTGGAATTACCAGACAGACGGTCCAGTGTCAGACACGGTGGAATTGCCAGACAGACGGTACAGTGTCAGACATGGTGGAATTGCCAGTCAGACGGTCCAGTGTCAGACACGGTGGAATTGCCAGACAGACGGTCCAGTGTCAGACATGGTGGAATTGCCAGACAGACGGCCCAGTGTCAGACACGGTGGAATTGCCAGACAGACGGTCCAGTATCAGACACGGTGGAATTGCCAGGCAGACGGTCCAGTGTCAGACACGGTGGAATTGCCAGGCAGACGGTCCAGTGTCAGACACGGTGGAATTGCCAGGCAGACGGTCCAGTGTCAGACATGGTGGAATTACCAGACAGACGGTCCAGTGTCAGACACGGTGGAATTGCCAGACAGACGTTCCAGTGTCAGACACGGTGGAATTACCAGGCAGATGGTCCAGTGTCAGACACGGTGGAATTGCCAGGCAGACGGTCCAGTGTCAGACACGGTGGAATTACCAGGCAGACGGTCCACTCTCAGACATGGTGGAATTGCCAGGCAGACGGTCCAGTGTCAGACACGGTGGAATTACCAGGCAGACGGTCCAGTGTCAGACACGGTGGAATTACCAGGCAGACGGTCCAGTCTCAGACATGGTGGAATTGCCAGACAGACGGTCCAGTGTCAGACACGGTGGAATTGCCAGGCAGACGGTCCAGTGTCAGACACGGTTTAATTACCGGGCAGACGGCCCAGTCTCAGACATGGTGGAATTACCAGACAGACGGTCCAGTCTCAGACATGGTGGAATTGTCAGGCAGACGGTCCAGTCTCAGACACGGTGGGATTGCCAGACAGACGGTCCAGTGTCAGACATGGTGGAATTGTCAGGCAGACGGTCCAGTGTCAGACACGGTGGAATTGCCAGGCAGACGGTCCAGTGTCAGACACGGTGGAATTGCCAGACAGACGGTCCAGTATCAGACATGGTGGAATTGTCAGGCAGACGGTCCAGTGTCAGACACGGTGGAATTGCCAGACAGACGGTCCAGTGTCAGACAGGGTGGAATTGCCAGGCAGACGGTCCAGTGTCAGACACGGTGGAATTGCCAGGCAGACGGTCCAGTCTCAGACATGTTGGAATTGCCAGACAGACGGTCCAGTGTCAGACACGGTGGAATTACCAGACAGACGGTCCAGTGTCAGACACGGTGGAATTACCAGGCAGACGGTCCAGTGTCAGACACGGTGGAATTACCAGGCAGACGGTCCAGTCTCAGACATGGTGGAATTGCCAGACAGACGGTCCAGTGTCAGACACGGTGGAATTACCAGGCAGACGGTCCAGTGTCAGACATGGTGGAATTACCAGGCAGACGGTCCAGTCTCAGACATGGTGGAATTGCCAGACAGACGGTCCAGTGTCAGACACGGTGGAATTACCAGGCAGACGGTCCAGTCTCAGACATGGTGGAATTGCCAGACAGACGGTCCAGTGTCAGACACGGTGGAATTACCAGGCAGACGGTCCAGTGTCAGACATGGTGGAATTGCCAGACAGACGGTCCAGTGTCAGACACGGTGGAATTGCCAGACAGACGGTCCAGTGTCAGACATGGTGGAATTACCAGGCAGACGGTCCAGTGTCAGACATGGTGGAATTGCCAGACAGACGGTCCAGTGTCAGACACGGTGGAATTGCCAGGCAGACGGTCCAGCCTCAGACACGGTGGAATTGCCAGACAGACGGTCCAGTGTCAGACATGGTGGAATTGCCAGTCAGACGGTCCAGTGTCAGACACGGTGGAATTGCCAGACAGACGGTCCAGTGTCAGACATGGTGGAATTGCCAGGCAGACGGTCCAGTGTCAGACACGGTGGAATTGCCAGACAGACGGTCCAGTGTCAGACACGGTGGAATTGCCAGACAGACGGTCCAGTCTCAGACATGGTGGAATTGCCAGGCAGACGGTCCAGTGTCAGACACGGTGGAATTGCCAGACAGACGGTCCAGTCTCAGACACGGTGGAATTGCCAGACAGACGGTCCAGTCTCAGACACGGTGGAATTACCAGACAGACGGTCCAGTGTCAGACATGGTGGAATTACCAGACAGACGGTCCAGTGTCAGACACGGTGGAATTGCCAGGCAGACGGTCCAGTCTCAGACACGGTGGAATTGCCAGGCAGACGGTCCAATGTCAGACACGGTGGAATTGCCAGGCAGACGGCCCAGTGTCAGACACGGTGGAATTGCCAGGCAGACGGTCCAGTGTCAGACACGGTGGAATTGCCAGGCAGACGGTCCAGTGTCAGACACGGTGGAATTGCCAGGCAGACGGTCCAGTGTCAGACACGGTGGAATTGCCAGACAGACGGTCCAGCCTCAGACACGGTGGAATTGCCAGGCAGACGGTCCAGTGTCAGACATGGTGGAATTGCCAGACAGACGGTCCAGTGTCAGACACGGTGGAATTGCCAGGCAGACGGTCCAGTGTCAGACACGGTGGAATTACCAGACAGACAGCCCAGTCTCAGACATGGTGGAATTACCAGGCAGACGGTCCAGTGTCAGACATGGTGGAATTACCAGACAGACGGTCCAGTGTCAGACACGGTGGAATTACCAGACAGACGGTCCAGTGTCAGACACGGTGGAATTACCAGACAGACGGTCCAGTGTCAGACATGGTGGAATTGCCAGGCAGACGGTCCAGTCTCAGACATGGTGGAATTGCCAGGCAGATGGTCCAGTGTCAGACACGGTGGAATTACCAGACAGACGGTCCAGTATCAGACACGGTGGAATTACCAGACAGACGGTCCAGTGTCAGACATGGTGGAATTGCCAGGCAGACGGTCCAGTCTCAGACAGGGTGGAATTGCCAGGCAGATGGTCCAGTGTCAGACACGGTGGAATTACCAGACAGACGGTCCAGTATCAGACACGGTGGAATTACCAGGCAGACGGTCCAGTATCAGACACGGTGGAATTGCCAGACAGACGGCCCAGTGTCAGACATGGTGCAATTGCCAGACAGACGGTCCAGTGTCAGACATGGTGGAATTGCCAGGCAGACGGTCCAGTGTCAGACACGGTGGAATTACCAGACAGACGGTCCAGTGTCAGACACGGTGGAATTACCAGACAGACGGTCCAGTGTCAGACACGGTGGAATTACCAGACAGACGGTCCAGTCTCAGACACGGTGGAATTACCAGGCAGACGGTCCAGTCTCAGACATGGTGGAATTGCCAGACAGACGGTCCACTCTCAGACATGGTGGAATTACCAGACAGACGGTCCAGTGTCAGACATGGTGGAATTACCAGACAGACGGTCCAGTGTCAGACATTGTGGAATTGCCAGACAGACGGTCCAGTGTCAGACATGGTGGAATTGCCAGGCAGACGGTCCAGTGCCAGACATGGTGGAATTACCGGGCAGACGGCCCAGTGTCAGACACGGTGGAATTACCAGGCAGACGGTCCAGTGTCAGACTCGGTGGAATTACCAGTCAGACGGTCCAGTGTCATACATGGTGGAATTACCGGGCAGACGGCCCAGTCTCAGACATGGTGGAATTACCAGTCAGACGGTCCAGTGTCAGACATGGTGGAATTACCGGGCAGACGGCCCAGTCTCAGACATGGTGGAATTACCAGTCAGACGGTCCAGTGTCAGACATGGTGGAATTGCCAGACAGACGGGCCAGTGTCAGACACGGTGGAATTACCAGGCAGACGGTCCAGTGTCAGACACGGTGGAATTGCCAGACAGACGGTCCACTCTCAGACATGGTGGAATTACCAGGCAGACGGTCCAGTGTCAGACACGGTGGAATTACCAGGCAGACGGTCTAGTCTCAGACACGGTGGAATTGCCAGGCAGACGGTCCAGTGTCAGACACGGTGGAATTACCGGGCAGACGGCCCAGTCTCAGACATGGTGGAATTACCAGTCAGACGGTCCAGCCTCAGACATGGTGGAATTGTCAGGCAGACGGTCCAGTCTCAGACACGGTGGAATTGCCAGACAGACGGTCCAGTGTCAGACACGGTGGAATTGTCAGGCAGACGGTCCAGTGTCAGACACGGTGGAATTGCCAGGCAGACGGTCCAGTGTCAGACACGGTGGAATTGTCAGGCAGACGGTCCAGTGTCAGACACGGTGGAATTACCAGACAGACGGCCCAGTGTCAGACATGGTGGAATTGCCAGACAGGTGGTCCAGTGTCAGACATGGTGGAATTGCCAGACAGACGGTCAAGTGTCAGACATGGTGGAATTGCCAGGCAGACGGTCCGGTGTCAGACACGGTGGAATTGCCAGGCAGACGGTCCAGTGTCAGACACGGTGGAATTGCCAGACAGACGGTCCAGTGTCAGACACGGTGGAATTGCCAGGCAGACGGTCCAGTGTCAGACACGGTGGAATTGCCAGACAGACGGTCCAGTCTCAGACACCGTGGAATTACCAGACAGACGGTCCAGTGTCAGACACGGTGGAATTACCAGGCAGACGGTCCAGTGTCAGACACGGTGGAATTGTCAGGCAGACGGTCCAGTGTCAGACACGGTGGAATTACCAGACAGACGGTCCAGTGTCAGACAGGGTGGAATTGCCAGGCAGACGGTCCAGTATCAGACACGGTGGAATTACCAGGCAGACGGTCCAGTGTCAGACACGGTGGAATTGTCAGGCAGACGGTCCAGTGTCAGACACGGTGGAATTGTCAGGCAGACGGTCCAGTGTCAGACACGGTGGAATTGCCAGACAGGTGGTCCAGTGTCAGACATGGTGGAATTGCCAGGCAGACGGTCCGGTGTCAGACACGGTGGAATTGCCAGGCAGACGGTCCAGTGTCAGACACGGTGGAATTACCAGACAGACGGTCCAGTGTCAGACATGGTGGAATTACCAGGCAGACGGTCCAGTGTCAGACACGGTGGAATTACCAGACAGACGGTCCAGTGTCAGACATGGTGGAATTGCCAGGCAGACGGTCCGGTGTCAGACACGGTGGAATTGCCAGGCAGACGGTCCAGTGTCAGACACGGTGGAATTGCCAGGCAGACGGCCCAGTGTCAGACATCGTGGAATTACCAGACAGACGGCCCAGTGTCAGACACGGTGGAATTGCCAGACAGACGGTCCAGTGTCAGACACGGTGGAATGACCAGGCAGACGGTCCAGCCTCAGACACGGTGGAATTACCAGACAGACGGTCCAGTGTCAGACATGGTGGAATTGCCAGTCAGACGGTCCAGTGTCAGACACGGTGGAATTGCCAGACAGACGGTCCAGTATCAGACACGGTGGAATTGCCAGGCAGACGGTCCAGTGTCAGACACGGTGGAATTGCCAGGCAGACGGTCCAGTGTCAGACACGGTGGAATTGCCAGGCAGACGGTCCAGTGTCAGACATGGTGGAATTACCAGACAGACGGTCCAGTGTCAGACACGGTGGAATTGCCAGACAGACGTTCCAGTGTCAGACACGGTGGAATTACCAGGCAGATGGTCCAGTGTCAGACATGGTGGAATTACCAGACAGACGGTCCAGTGTCAGACACGGTGGAATTACCAGACAGACGGTCCAGTGTCAGACACGGTGGAATTGCCAGGCAGACGGTCCAGTGTCAGACACGGTGTAATTACCAGGCAGACGGTCCAGTGTCAGACACGGTGGAATTACCAGGCAGACGGTCCAGTGTCAGACACGGTGGAATTACCAGGCAGACGGTCCAGTGTCAGACACGGTGGAATTACCAGGCAGACGGTCCAGTGTCAGACATGGTGGAATTACCAGACAGACGGTCTAGTCTCAGACACGGTGGAATTGCCAGACAGACGGTCCAGTGTCAGACACGGTGGAATTACCAGACAGACGGTCCAGTGTCAGACATGGTGGAATTACCAGACAGACGGTCCAGTGTCAGACACGGTGGAATTACCAGACAGACGGTCCAGTGTCAGACACGGTGGAATTACCAGGCAGACGGTCCAGTGTCAGACATGGTGGAATTACCAGGCAGACGGTCCAGTGTCAGACACGGTGGAATTGCCAGGCAGACGGTCCAATGTCAGACACGGTGGAATTACCAGACAGACGGTCCAGTGTCAGACATGGTGGAATTGCCAGGCAGACGGTCCGGTGTCAGACACGGTGGAATTGCCAGGCAGACGGTCCAGTGTCAGACACGGTGCAATTGCCAGACAGACGGTCCAGTCTCAGACACGGTGGAATTACCAGGCAGACGGCCCAGTGTCAGACACGGTGGAATTGCCAGACAGACGGTCCAGTGTCAGACACGGTGGAATGACCAGGCAGACGGTCCAGCCTCAGACACGGTGGAATTACCAGACAGACGGTCCAGTGTCAGACATGGTGGAATTGCCAGTCAGACGGTCCAGTGTCAGACACGGTGGAATTGCCAGACAGATGGTCCAGTGTCAGACACGGTGGAATGACCAGGCAGACGGTCCAGCCTCAGACACGGTGGAATTACCAGACAGACGGTCCAGTGTCAGACACGGTGGAATTGCCAGACAGACGGTACAGTGTCAGACATGGTGGAATTGCCAGTCAGACGGTCCAGTGTCAGACACGGTGGAATTGCCAGACAGACGGTCCAGTGTCAGACATGGTGGAATTGCCAGACAGACGGCCCAGTGTCAGACACAGTGGAATTGCCAGACAGACGGTCCAGTATCAGACACGGTGGAATTGCCAGGCAGACGGTCCAGTGTCAGACACGGTGGAATTGCCAGACAGACGGTCCAGTGTCAGACACGGTGGAATTGCCAGACAGTCGGTCCAGTGTCAGACACGGTGGAATTGCCAGACAGACGGTCCAGTGTCAGACACGGTGGAATTGCCAGGCAGACGGTCCAGTGTCAGACACGGTGGAATTGCCAGGCAGACGGTCCAGTGTCAGACATGGTGGAATTACCAGACAGACGGTCCAGTGTCAGACACGGTGGAATTTCCAGACAGACGTTCCAGTGTCAGACACGGTGGAATTACCAGGCAGATGGTCCAGTGTCAGACACGGTGGAATTGCCAGGCAGACGGTCCAGTGTCAGACACGGTGGAATTACCAGGCAGACGGTCCACTCTCAGACATGGTGGAATTGCCAGGCAGACGGTCAAGTGTCAGACACGGTGGAATTACCAGGCAGACGGTCCAGTGTCAGACACGGTGGAATTACCAGGCAGACGGTCCAGTCTCAGACATGTTGGAATTGCCAGACAGACGGTCCAGTGTCAGACACGGTGGAATTGCCAGGCAGACGGTCCAGTGTCAGACACGGTTTAATTACCGGGCAGACGGCCCAGTCTCAGACATGGTGGAATTACCAGACAGACGGTCCAGTCTCAGACATGGTGGAATTGTCAGGCAGACGGTCCAGTCTCAGACACGGTGGAATTGTCAGGCAGACGGTCCAGTGTCAGACACGGTGGAATTACCAGACAGACGGTCCAGTGTCAGACATGGTGGAATTACCAGACAGACGGTCCAGTGTCAGACACGGTGGAATTGCCAGACAGACGGTCCAGTCTCAGACATGGTGGAATTACCAGACAGACTGTCCAGTGTCAGACATGGTGGAATTGCCAGGCAGACGGTCCAGTGTCAGACACGGTGGAATTGCCAGACAGACGGTCCAGTCTCAGACACGGTGGAATTGCCAGACAGACGGTCCAGTGTCAGACATGGTGGAATTGCCAGGCAGACGGTCCAGTGTCAGACACGGTGGAATTGCCAGACAGACGGTCCAGTCTCAGACACGGTGGAATTGCCAGACAGACGGTCCAGTCTCAGACACGGTGGAATTAACAGACAGACGGTCCAGTGTCAGACATGGTGGAATTACCAGGCAGACGGTCCAATGTCAGACACGGTGGAATTGCCAGGCAGACGGTCCAGTGTCAGACCCGGTGGAATTGCCAGGCAGACGGTCCAGTGTCAGACCCGGTGGAACTGCCAGGCAGACGGTCCAATGTCAGACACGGTGGAATTGCCAGGCAGACGGTCCAGTGTCAGACACGGTGGAATTGCCAGGCAGACGGTCCAGTGTCAGACACGGTGGAATCACCAGGCAGACGGTCCAGCCTCAGACACGGTGGAATTGCCAGACAGACGGTCCAGTGTCAGACATGGTGGAATTGCCAGGCAGACGGTCCAGTGTCAGACACGGTGGAATTGCCAGCCAGACGGTCCAGTATCAGACACGGTGGAATTACCAGACAGACGGTCCAGTGTCAGACACGGTGGAATTACCAGACAGACGGTCCAGTGTCAGACACGGTGGAATTACCAGACAGACGGTCCAGTGTCAGACATGGTGGAATTGCCAGGCAGACGGTCCAGTCTCAGACACGGTGGAATTGCCAGGCAGATGGTCCAGTGTCAGACACGGTGGAATTACCAGACAGACGGTCCAGTATCAGACACGGTGGAATTGCCAGACAGACGGCCCTGTGTCAGACACGGTGGAATTACCAGACAGACGGTCCAGTCTCAGACACGGTGGAATTACCAGGCAGACGGTCCAGTCTCAGACATGGTGGAATTGCCAGACAGACGGTCCAGTGTCAGACACGGTGGAATTACCAGACAGACGGTCCAGTGTCAGACATGGTGGAATTACCAGACAGACGGTCCAGTGTCAGACATGGTGGAATTACCAGACAGACGGTCCAGTGTCAGACATGGTGGAATTGCCAGACAGACGGTCCAGTGTCAGACATGGTGGAATTACCGGGCAGACGGCCCAGTGTCAGACACGGTGGAATTACCAGACAGACGGTCCAGTGTCAGACACGGTTGAATTGCCAGACAGACGGTCCAGTGTCAGACATGGTGGAATTACCGGGCAGACGGCCCAGTCTCAGACATGGTGGAATTACCAGACAGACGGACCAGTGTCAGACATGGTGGAATTACCAGACAGACGGTCCAGTCTCAGACATGGTGGAATTACCAGTCAGACGGTCCAGTGTCAGACATGGTGGAATTACCAGGCAGACGGCCCAGTCTCAGACATGGTGGAATTACCAGTCAGACGGTCCAGTGTCAGACATAGTGGAATTGCCAGACAGACGGGCCAGTGTCAGACACGGTGGAATTACCAGGCAGACGGTCCAGTGTCAGACACGGTGGAATTGCCAGACAGACGGTCCACTCTCAGACATGGTGGAATTACCAGACAGATGGTCCAGTGTCAGACACGGTGGAATTGCCAGGCAGACGGTCCACTCTCAGACACGGTGGAATTGCCAGGCAGACGGTCCACTCTCAGACATGGTGGAATTACCAGACAGATGGGCCAGTGTCAGACACGGTGGAATTACCAGGCAGACGGTCCAGTGTCAGACACGGTGGAATTGCCAGGCAGACGGTCCAGTATCAGACACGGTGGAATTACCAGGCAGACGGTCCAGTGTCAGACACGGTGGAATTGTCAGGCAGACGGTCCAGTGTCAGACACGGTGGAATTGCCAGACAGGTGGTCCAGTGTCAGACATGGTGGAATTGCCAGGCAGACGGTCCGGTGTCAGACACGGTGGAATTACCAGGCAGACGGTCCAGTCTCAGACACGGTGGAATTACCAGGCAGACGGCCCAGTGTCAGACACGGTGGAATGACCAGGCAGACGGTCCAGCCTCAGACACGGTGGAATTACCAGACAGACGGTCCAGTGTCAGACATGGTGGAATTGCCAGTCAGAAGGTCCAGTGTCAGACACGGTGGAATTGCCAGACAGACGGTCCAGTGTCAGACACGGTGGAATGACCAGGCAGACGGTCCAGCCTCAGACACGGTGGAATTACCAGACAGACGGCCCAGTGTCAGACAGGGTGGAATTGCCAGACAGACGGTCCAGTGTCAGACACGGTGGAATTGCCAGACAGATGGTCCAGTGTCAGACACGGTGGAATGACCAGGCAGACGGTCCAGCCTCAGACACGGTGGAATTACGGCCCAGTGTCAGACACGGTGGAATTGCCAGACAGACGGTCCAGTATCAGACACGGTGGAATTGCCAGGCAGACGGTCCAGTGTCAGACACGGTGGAATTGCCAGGCAGACGGTCCAGTGTCAGACACGGTGGAATTGCTAGGCAGACGGTCCAGTGTCAGACATGGTGGAATTACCAGACAGACGGTCCAGTGTCAGACACGGTGGAATTGCCAGACAGACGTTCCAGTGTCAGACACGGTGGAATTACCAGGCAGATGGTCCAGTGTCAGACATGGTGGAATTACCAGACAGACGGTCCAGTGTCAGACACGGTGGAATTACCAGTCAGACGGTCCAGTGTCAGACACGGTGGAATTGCCAGGCAGACGGTCCAGTGTCAGACACCGTGGAATTACCAGGCAGACGGTCCACTCTCAGACATGGTGGAATTGCCAGGCAGACGGTCCAGTGTCAGACACGGTGGAATTACCAGGCAGACGGTCCAGTGTCAGACATGGTGGAATTACCAGACAGACGGTCCAGTGTCAGACACGGTGGAATTACCAGACAGACGGCCCAGTGTCAGACACGGTGGAATTGTCAGACAGACGGTCCAGTGTCAGACACGGTGGAATTACCAGACAGACGGTCCAGTGCCAGACACGGTGGAATTACCAGACAGACGGCCCAGTGTCAGACACGGTGGAATTACCAGGCAGACGGCCCAGTCTGAGACCCGGTGGAATTGCCAGACAGACGGTCCAGTCTCAGACATGGTGGAATTACCAGACAGACGGTCCAGTGTCAGACACGGTGGAATTACCAGGCAGACGGTCCAGTGTCAGACACGGTGGAATTGCCAGACAGACGGTCCAGTGTCAGACACGGTGGAATTGCCAGGCAGAAGGTCCAGTGTCAGACACGGTGGAATTACCAGGCAGCCGGTCCAGTGTCAGACATGGTGGAATTGCCAGACAGACGGTCCAGTGTCAGACATGGTGGAATTACCAGACAGGCGGTCCAGTGTCAGACACGGTGGAATTACCAGGCAGACGGTCCAGTGTCAGACATGGTGGAATTGCCAGACAGACTGTCCAGTCTCAGACACGGTGGAATTACCAGGCAGCCGGTCCAGTGTCAGACATGGTGGAATTGCCAGACAGACGGTCCAGTGTCAGACATGGTGGAATTACCAGACAGGCGGTCCAGTGTCAGACACGGTGGAATTACCAGGCAGACGGTCCAGTGTCAGACATGGTGGAATTGCCAGACAGACTGTCCAGTCTCAGACATGGTGGAATTACCAGACAGACGGTCCAGTGTCAGACATGGTGGAATTGCCAGGCAGACGGTCCAGTGTCAGACACGGTGGAATTGTCAGACAGACGGTCCAGTGTCAGACAGGGTGGAATTGCCAGACAGACGGTCCAGTGTCAGACACGGTGGAATTGCCAGGCAGACGGTCCAGTGTCAGACACGGTGGAATTACCAGACAGACGGTCCAGTGTCAGACACGGTGGAATTGCCAGACAGACGGTCCAGTGTCAGACAGGGTGGAATTGCCAGACAGACGGTCCAGTGTCAGACATGGTGGAATTACCAGGCAGACGGCCCAGTGTCAGACACGGTGGAATTGCCAGACAGACGGCCCAGTGTCAGACACGGTGGAATTGTCAGAGAGACGGTCCAGTGTCAGACACGGTGGAATTACCAGGCAGACGGTCCAGTGTCAGACACGGTGGAATTACCAGACAGACGGTCCAGTGTCAGACACGGTGGAATTGCCAGGCAGACGGTCCAGTGTCAGACACGGTGGAATTGCCAGACAGACGGTCCAGTGTCAGACATGGTGGAATTACTAGGCAGACGGTCCAGTGTCAGACTCGGTGGAATTACCAGACAGAAGGTCCAGTGTCAGACACCGTGGAATTGTCAGACAGACGGTCCAGTGTCAGACACGGTGGAATTGCCAGGCAGACGGTCCAGTGTCAGACACGGTGGAATTGCCAGACAGACGGTCCAGTGTCAGACATGGTGGAATTACCAGGCAGACGGTCCAGTCTCAGACATGGTGGAATTGTCAGGCAGACGGTCCAGTCTCAGACACGGTGGAATTGCCAGACAGACGGTCCAGTGTCAGACACGGTGGAATTGTCAGGCAGACGGTCCAGTGTCAGACACGGTGGAATTGCCAGGCAGTCGGTCCAGTGTCAGACACGGTGGAATTGTCAGGCAGACGGTCCAGTGTCAGACACGGTGGAATTACCAGACAGACGGCCCAGTGTCAGACATGGTGGAATTGCCAGACAGGTGGTCCAGTGTCAGACATGGTGGAATTGCCAGACAAACGGTCCAGTGTCAGACATGGTGGAATTGCCAGGCAGACGGTCCGGTGTCAGACACGGTGGAATTGCCAGGCAGACGGTCCAGTGTCAGACACGGTGGAATTGCCAGACAGACGGTCCAGTCTCAGACACGGTGGAATTGCCAGGCAGACGGTCCAGTGTCAGACACGGCGGAATTGTCAGGCAGACGGTCCAGTGTCAGACACCGTGGAATTACCAGACAGACGGTCCAGTATCAGACACGGTGGAATTACCAGGCAGACGGTCCAGTGTCAGACACGGTGGAATTGTCAGGCAGACGGTCCAGTGTCAGACATGGTGGAATTACCAGACAGACGGTCTTGTGTCAGACACGGTGGAATTGCCAGACAGGTGGTCCAGTGTCAGACATGGTGGAATTGCCAGGCAGACGGTCCAGTGTCAGACACGGTGGAATTACCAGACAGACGGTCCAGTGTCAGACATGGTGGAATTACCAGGCAGACGGTCCAGTGTCAGACACGGTGGAATTACCAGACAGACGGTCCAGTGTCAGACATGGTGGAATTGCCAGGCAGACGGTCCAGTGTCAGACACGGTGGAATTACCAGACAGACGGTCCAGTGTCAGACACGGTGGAATTACCAGACAGACGGTCCAGTGTCAGACATGGTGGAATTACCAGGCAGACGGTCCAGTCTCAGACACGGTGGAATTACCAGGCAGACGGCCCAGTGTCATACACGGTGGAATTGCCAGACAGACGGTCCAGTGTCAGACACGGTGGAATGACCAGGCAGACGGTCCAGCCTCAGACACGGTGGAATTACCAGACAGACGGTCCAGTGTCAGACATGGTGGAATTGCCAGTCAGACGGTCCAGTGTCAGACACGGTGGAATTGCCAGACAGACGGTCCAGTGTCAGACACGGTGGAATGACCAGGCAGACGGTCCAGCCTCAGACACGGTGGAATTACCAGACAGACGGCCCAGTGTCAGACAGGGTGGAATTGCCAGACAGACGGTCCAGTGTCAGACACGGTGGAATTGCCAGACAGATGGTCCAGTGTCAGACACGGTGGAATGACCAGGCAGACGGTCCAGCCTCAGACACGGTGGAATTACCAGACAGACGGCCCAGTTTCAGACACGGTGGAATTGCCAGACAGACGGTCCAGTATCAGACACGGTGGAATTGCCAGGCAGACGGTCCAGTGTCAGACACGGTGGAATTGCCAGGCAGACGGTCCAGTGTCAGACACGGTGGAATTGCCAGGCAGACGGTCCAGTGTCAGACATGGTGGAATTACCAGACAGACGGTCCAGTGTCAGACACGGTGGAATTGCCAGACAGACGTTCCAGTGTCAGACACGGTGGAATTACCAGGCAGATGGTCCAGTGTCAGACATGGTGGAATTACCAGACAGACGGTCCAGTGTTAGACACGGTGGAATTACCAGACAGACGGTCCAGTGTCAGACACGGTGGAATTGCCAGGCAGACGGTCCAGTGTCAGACACCGTGGAATTACCAGGCAGACGGTCCACTCTCAGACATGGTGGAATTACCAGGCAGACGGTCCAGTGTCAGACATGGTGGAATTACCAGACAGACGGTCCAGTGTCAGACACGGTGGAATTACCAGACAGACGGCCCAGTGTCAGACACGGTGGAATTGTCAGACAGACGGTCCAGTGTCAGACACGGTGGAATTACCAGACAGACGGTCCAGTGTCAGACACGGTGGAATTACCAGACAGACGGCCCAGTGTCAGACACGGTGGAATTACCAGGCAGACGGCCCAGTCTGAGACCCGGTGGAATTGCCAGACAGACGGTCCAGTCTCAGACATGGTGGAATTACCAGACAGACGGTCCAGTGTCAGACACGGTGGAATTACCAGGCAGACGGTCCAGTGTCAGACACGGTGGAATTGCCAGACAGACGGTCCAGTGTCAGACACGGTGGAATTGCCAGGCAGAAGGTCCAGTGTCAGACACGGTGGAATTACCAGGCAGCCGGTCCAGTGTCAGACATGGTGGAATTGCCAGACAGACGGTCCAGTGTCAGACATGGTGGAATTACCAGACAGGCGGTCCAGTGTCAGACACGGTGGAATTACCAGGCAGACGGTCCAGTGTCAGACATGGTGGAATTGCCAGACAGACGGTCCAGTCTCAGACATGGTGGAATTACCAGACAGACGGTCCAGTGTCAGACATGGTGGAATTGCCAGGCAGAGGGTCCAGTGTCAGACACGGTGGAATTGTCAGACAGACGGTCCAGTGTCAGACAGGGTGGAATTGCCAGACAGACGGTCCAGTGTCAGACACGGTGGAATTGCCAGGCAGACGGTCCAGTGTCAGACACGGTGGAATTACCAGACAGACGGTCCAGTGTCAGACACGGTGGAATTGCCAGACAGACGGTCCAGTGTCAGACAGGGTGGAATTGCCAGACAGACGGTCCAGTGTCAGACATGGTGGAATTACCAGGCAGACGGCCCAGTGTCAGACACGGTGGAATTGCCAGACAGACGGCCCAGTGTCAGACACGGTGGAATTGTCAGAGAGACGGTCCAGTGTCAGACACGGTGGAATTACCAGGCAGACGGTCCAGTGTCAGACACGGTGGAATTACCAGACAGACGGTCCAGTGTCAGACACGGTGGAATTGCCAGGCAGACGGTCCAGTGTCAGACACGGTGGAATTGCCAGACAGACGGTCCAGTGTCAGACATGGTGGAATTACTAGGCAGACGGTCCAGTGTCAGACTCGGTGGAATTACCAGACAGAAGGTCCAGTGTCAGACACCGTGGAATTGTCAGACAGACGGTCCAGTGTCAGACACGGTGGAATTGCCAGGCAGACGGTCCAGTGTCAGACATGGTGGAATTACCAGGCAGACGGCCCAGTCTCAGACCCGGTGGAATTGCCAGACAGACGGTCCAGTCTCAGACATGGTGGAATTACCAGACAGACGGTCCAGTGTCAGACACGGTGGAATTACCAGGCAGACGGTCCAGTGTCAGACACGGTGGAATTGCCAGACAGACGGTCCAGTGTTAGACACGGTGGAATTGCCAGGCAGAAGGTCCAGTGTCAGACACGGTGGAATTGCCAGGCAGAAGGTCCAGTGTCAGACACGGTGGAATTACCAGGCAGCCGGTCCAGTGTCAGACATGGTGGAATTGCCAGACAGACGGTCCAGTGTCAGACATGGTGGAATTACCAGACAGGCGGTCCAGTGTCAGACACGGTGGAATTACCAGGCAGACGGTCCAGTGTCAGACATGGTGGAATTGCCAGACAGACGGTCCAGTCTCAGACATGGTGGAATTACCAGACAGACGGTCCAGTGTCAGACATGGTGGAATTGCCAGGCAGACGGTCCAGTGTCAGACACGGTGGAATTGTCAGACAGACGGTCCAGTGTCAGACAGGGTGGAATTGCCAGACAGACGGTCCAGTGTCAGACACGGTGGAATTGCCAGGCAGACGGTCCAGTGTCAGACACGGTGGAATTACCAGACAGACGGTCCAGTGTCAGACACGGTGGAATTGCCAGACAGACGGTCCAGTGTCAGACAGGGTGGAATTGCCAGACAGACGGTCCACTCTCAGACATGGTGGAATTGTCAGGCAGACGGTCCAGTGTCAGACACGGTGGAATTGCCAGGCAGACGGTCCAGTGTCAGACACGGTGGAATTACCAGACAGACGGTCCAGTCTCAGACACGGTGGAATTGCCAGGCAGACGGTCCAGTGTCAGACATGGTGGAATTACCAGACAGACGGTCCAGTGTCAGACACGGTGGAATTGCCAGACAGACGGTCCAGTGTCAGACACGGTGGAATTACCAGGCAGACGGTCCAGTGTCAGACACGGTGGAATTACCGGGCAGACGGCCCAGTCTCAGACATGGTGGAATTACCAGTCAGACGGTCCAGTCTCAGACATGGTGGAATTGTCAGGCAGACGGTCCAGTCTCAGACACGGTGGAATTGCCAGACAGACGGTCCAGTGTCAGACACGGTGGAATTGTCAGGCAGACGGTCCAGTGTCAGACACGGTGGAATTGCCAGGCAGACGGTCCAGTGTCAGACACGGTGGAATTGTCAGGCAGACGGTCCAGTGTCAGACACGGTGGAATTACCAGACAGACGGCCCAGTGTCAGACATGGTGGAATTGCCAGACAGGTGGTCCAGTGTGACATGGTGGAATTGCCAGACAAACGGTCCAGTGTCAGACATGGTGGAATTGCCAGGCAGACGGTCCGGTGTCAGACACGGTGGAATTGCCAGGCAGACGGTCCAGTGTCAGACGCGGTGGAATTGCCAGACAGACGGTCCAGTCTCAGACACGGTGGAATTGCCAGGCAGACGGTCCAGTGTCAGACACGGTGGAATTACCAGGCAGACGGTCCAGTGTCAGAAATGGTGGAATTGCCAGACAGACGGTCCAGTGTCAGACATGGTGGAATTACCAGACAGACGGTCCAGTGTCAGGCATGGTGGAATTGCCAGACAGGTGGTCCAGTGTGACATGGTGGAATTGCCAGACAAACGGTCCAGTGTCAGACATGGTGGAATTGCCAGGCAGACGGTCCGGTGTCAGACACGGTGGAATTGCCAGGCAGACGGTCCAGTGTCAGACACGGTGGAATTGCCAGACAGACGGTCCAGTCTCAGACACGGTGGAATTGCCAGGCAGACGGTCCAGTGTCAGACACGGTGGAATTACCAGGCAGACGGTCCAGTGTCAGAAATGGTGGAATTGCCAGACAGACGGTCCAGTGTCAGGCATGGTGGAATTGCCAGGCAGACGGTCCAGTGTCAGACACGGTGGAATTGCCAGACAGGTGGTCCAGCGTCAGACATGGTGGAATTGCCAGGCAGACGGTCCGGTGTCAGACACGGTGGAATTGCCAGGCAGACGGTCCAGTGTCAGACACGGTGGAATTACCAGACAGACGGTCCAGTGTCAGACATGGTGGAATTACCAGGCAGACGGTCCAGTGTCAGACACGGTGGAATTACCAGACAGACGGTCCAGTGTCAGACATGGTGGAATTGCCAGGCAGACGGTCCGGTGTCAGACACGGTGGAATTGCCAGGCAGACGGTCCAGTGTCAGACACGGTGCAATTGCCAGGCAGACGGTCCAGTCTCAGACACGGTGGAATTACCAGACAGACGGTCCAGTGTCAGACATGGTGGAATTGCCAGTCAGACGGTCCAGTGTCAGACACGGTGGAATTGCCAGACAGATGGTCCAGTGTCAGACACGGTGGAATTGCCAGACAGACGGTCCAGTGTCAGACAGGGTGGAATTGCCAGACAGACGGTCCACTCTCAGACATGGTGGAATTGTCAGGCAGACGGTCCAGTGTCAGACACGGTGGAATTGCCAGGCAGACGGTCCAGTGTCAGACACGGTGGAATTACCAGACAGACGGTCCAGTCTCAGACACGGTGGAATTGCCAGGCAGACGGTCCAGTGTCAGACATGGTGGAATTACCAGACAGACGGTCCAGTGTCAGACACGGTGGAATTGCCAGACAGACGGTCCAGTGTCAGACACGGTGGAATTACCAGGCAGACGGTCCAGTGTCAGACACGGTGGAATTACCGGGCAGACGGCCCAGTCTCAGACATGGTGGAATTACCAGTCAGACGGTCCAGTCTCAGACATGGTGGAATTGTCAGGCAGACGGTCCAGTCTCAGACACGGTGGAATTGCCAGACAGACGGTCCAGTGTCAGACACGGTGGAATTGTCAGGCAGACGGTCCAGTGTCAGACACGGTGGAATTGCCAGGCAGACGGTCCAGTGTCAGACACGGTGGAATTGTCAGGCAGACGGTCCAGTGTCAGACACGGTGGAATTACCAGACAGACGGCCCAGTGTCAGACATGGTGGAATTGCCAGACAGGTGGTCCAGTGTGACATGGTGGAATTGCCAGACAAACGGTCCAGTGTCAGACATGGTGGAATTGCCAGGCAGACGGTCCGGTGTCAGACACGGTGGAATTGCCAGGCAGACGGTCCAGTGTCAGACGCGGTGGAATTGCCAGACAGACGGTCCAGTCTCAGACACGGTGGAATTGCCAGGCAGACGGTCCAGTGTCAGACACGGTGGAATTACCAGGCAGACGGTCCAGTGTCAGAAATGGTGGAATTGCCAGACAGACGGTCCAGTGTCAGACATGGTGGAATTACCAGACAGACGGTCCAGTGTCAGGCATGGTGGAATTGCCAGACAGGTGGTCCAGTGTGACATGGTGGAATTGCCAGACAAACGGTCCAGTGTCAGACATGGTGGAATTGCCAGGCAGACGGTCCGGTGTCAGACACGGTGGAATTGCCAGGCAGACGGTCCAGTGTCAGACACGGTGGAATTGCCAGACAGACGGTCCAGTCTCAGACACGGTGGAATTGCCAGGCAGACGGTCCAGTGTCAGACACGGTGGAATTACCAGGCAGACGGTCCAGTGTCAGAAATGGTGGAATTGCCAGACAGACGGTCCAGTGTCAGGCATGGTGGAATTGCCAGGCAGACGGTCCAGTGTCAGACACGGTGGAATTGCCAGACAGGTGGTCCAGCGTCAGACATGGTGGAATTGCCAGGCAGACGGTCCGGTGTCAGACACGGTGGAATTGCCAGGCAGACGGTCCAGTGTCAGACACGGTGGAATTACCAGACAGACGGTCCAGTGTCAGACATGGTGGAATTACCAGGCAGACGGTCCAGTGTCAGACACGGTGGAATTACCAGACAGACGGTCCAGTGTCAGACATGGTGGAATTGCCAGGCAGACGGTCCGGTGTCAGACACGGTGGAATTGCCAGGCAGACGGTCCAGTGTCAGACACGGTGCAATTGCCAGGCAGACGGTCCAGTCTCAGACACGGTGGAATTACCAGACAGACGGTCCAGTGTCAGACATGGTGGAATTGCCAGTCAGACGGTCCAGTGTCAGACACGGTGGAATTGCCAGACAGATGGTCCAGTGTCAGACACGGTGGAATGACCAGGCAGACGGTCCAGCCTCAGACACGGTGGAATTACCAGACAGACGGCCCAGTGTCAGACACGGTGGAATTGCCAGACAGACGGTCCAGTATCAGACACGGTGGAATTGCCAGGCAGACGGTCCAGTGTCAGACACGGTGGAATTGCCAGGCAGACGGTCCAGTGTCAGACACGGTGGAATTGCCAGGCAGACGGTCCAGTGTCAGACATGGTGGAATTACCAGACAGACGGTCCAGTGTCAGACACGGTGGAATTGCCAGACAGACGTTCCAGTGTCAGACACGGTGGAATTACCAGGCAGATGGTCCAGTGTCAGACATGGTGGAATTACCAGACAGACGGTCCAGTGTCAGACACGGTGGAATTACCAGACAGACGGTCCAGTGTCAGACACGGTGGAATTGCCAGGCAGACGGTCCAGTGTCAGACACCGTGGAATTACCAGGCAGACGGTCCACTCTCAGACATGGTGGAATTGCCAGGCAGACGGTGCAGTGTCAGACACGGTGGAATTACCAGGCAGACGGTCCAGTGTCAGACACGGTGGAATTACCAGGCAGACGGTCCAGTGTCAGACATGGTGGAATTACCAGACAGACGGTCCAGTGTCAGACACGGTGGAATTACCAGACAGACGGCCCAGTGTCAGACACGGTGGAATTGTCAGACAGACGGTCCAGTGTCAGACACGGTGGAATTACCAGACAGACGGTCCAGTGTCAGACACGGTGGAATTACCAGACAGACGGCCCAGTGTCAGACACGGTGGAATTACCAGGCAGACGGCCCAGTCTGAGACCCGGTGGAATTGCCAGACAGACAGTCCAGTCTCAGACATGGTGGAATTACCAGACAGACGGTCCAGTGTCAGACACGGTGGAATTACCAGGCAGACGGTCCAGTGTCAGACACGGTGGAATTGCCAGACAGACGGTCCAGTGTCAGACACGGTGGAATTGCCAGGCAGAAGGTCCAGTGTCAGACACGGTGGAATTACCAGGCAGCCGGTCCAGTGTCAGACATGGTGGAATTGCCAGACAGACGGTCCAGTGTCAGACATGGTGGAATTACCAGACAGGCGGTCCAGTGTCAGACACGGTGGAATTACCAGGCAGACGGTCCAGTGTCAGACATGGTGGAATTGCCAGACAGACGGTCCAGTCTCAGACATGGTGGAATTACCAGACAGACGGTCCAGTGTCAGACATGGTGGAATTGCCAGGCAGACGGTCCAGTGTCAGACACGGTGGAATTGTCAGACAGACGGTCCAGTGTCAGACAGGGTGGAATTGCCAGACAGACGGTCCAGTGTCAGACACGGTGGAATTGCCAGGCAGACGGTCCAGTGTCAGACACGGTGGAATTACCAGACAGACGGTCCAGTGTCAGACACGGTGGAATTGCCAGACAGACGGTCCAGTGTCAGACAGGGTGGAATTGCCAGACAGACGGTCCATTGTCAGACATGGTGGAATTACCAGGCAGACGGCCCAGTGTCAGACACGGTGGAATTGCCAGACAGACGGCCCAGTGTCAGACACGGTGGAATTGTCAGAGAGACGGTCCAGTGTCAGACACGGTGGAATTACCAGGCAGACGGTCCAGTGTCAGACACGGTGGAATTACCAGACAGACGGTCCAGTGTCAGACACGGTGGAATTGCCAGGCAGACGGTCCAGTGTCAGACACGGTGGAATTGCCAGACAGACGGTCCAGTGTCAGACATGGTGGAATTACTAGGCAGACGGTCCAGTGTCAGACTCGGTGGAATTACCAGACAGAAGGTCCAGTGTCAGACACCGTGGAATTGTCAGACAGACGGTCCAGTGTCAGACACGGTGGAATTGCCAGGCAGACGGTCCAGTGTCAGACACGGTGGAATTGCCAGACAGACGGTCCAGTGTCAGACATGGTGGAATTACCAGGCAGACGGCCCAGTCTCAGACCCGGTGGAATTGCCAGACAGACGGTCCAGTCTCAGACATGGTGGAATTACCAGACAGACGGTCCAGTGTCAGACACGGTGGAATTACCAGGCAGACGGTCCAGTGTCAGACACGGTGGAATTGCCAGGCAGACGGTCCAGTGTTAGACACGTTGGAATTGCCAGGCAGAAGGTCCAGTGTCAGACACGGTGGAATTGCCAGGCAGAAGGTCCAGTGTCAGACACGGTGGAATTACCAGGCAGCCGGTCCAGTGTCAGACATGGTGGAATTGCCAGACAGACGGTCCAGTGTCAGACATGGTGGAATTACCAGACAGGCGGTCCAGTGTCAGACACGGTGGAATTACCAGGCAGACGGTCCAGTGTCAGACATGGTGGAATTGCCAGACAGACGGTCCAGTCTCAGACATGGTGGAATTACCAGACAGACGGTCCAGTGTCAGACATGGTGGAATTGCCAGGCAGACGGTCCAGTGTCAGACACGGTGGAATTGTCAGACAGACGGTCCAGTGTCAGACAGGGTGGAATTGCCAGACAGACGGTCCAGTGTCAGACACGGTGGAATTGCCAGGCAGACGGTCCAGTGTCAGACACGGTGGAATTACCAGACAGACGGTCCAGTGTCAGACACGGTGGAATTGCCAGACAGACGGTCCAGTGTCAGACAGGGTGGAATTGCCAGACAGACGGTCCAGTGTCAGACATGGTGGAATTACCAGGCAGACGGCCCAGTGTCAGACACGGTGGAATTGCCAGACAGACGATCCAGTGTCAGACACGGTGGAATTGTCAGAGAGACGGTCCAGTGTCAGACACGGTGGAATTACCAGGCAGACGGTCCAGTGTCAGACACGGTGGAATTACCAGACAGACGGTCCAGTGTCAGACACGGTGGAATTGCCAGGCAGACGGTCCAGTGTCAGACATGGTGGAATTGCCAGGCAGACGGTCCGGTGTCAGACACGGTGGAATTGCCAGGCAGACGGTCCAGTGTCAGACACGGTGCAATTGCCAGGCAGACGGTCCAGTCTCAGACACGGTGGAATTACCAGGCAGACGGCCCAGTGTCAGACACGGTGGAATTGCCAGACAGACGGTCCAGTGTCAGACACGATGGAATTACCAGGCAGACGGTCCAGTGTCAGACACGGTGGAATTACCAGACAGACGGTCCAGTGTCAGACATGGTGGAATTGCCAGTCAGACGGTCCAGTGTCAGACACGGTGGAATTGCCAGACAGATGGTCCAGTGTCAGACACGGTGGAATGACCAGGCAGACGGTCCAGCCTCAGACACGGTGGAATTACCAGACAGACGGCCCAGTGTCAGACACGGTGGAATTGCCAGGCAGACGGTCCAGTGTCAGACACGGTGGAATTGCCAGGCAGACGGTCCAGTGTCAGACACGGTGGAATTGCCAGGCAGACGGTCCAGTGTCAGACATGGTGGAATTACCAGACAGACGGTCCAGTGTCAGACACGGTGGAATTGCCAGACAGACGTTCCAGTGTCAGACACGGTGGAATTACCAGGCAGATGGTCCAGTGTCAGACATGGTGGAATTACCAGACAGACTGTCCAGTGTCAGACACGGTGGAATTACCAGACAGACGGTCCAGTGTCAGACACGGTGGAATTGCCAGGCAGACGGTCCAGTGTCAGACACCGTGGAATTACCAGGCAGACGGTCCACTCTCAGACATGGTGGAATTGCCAGGCAGACGGTGCAGTGTCAGACACGGTGGAATTACCAGGCAGACGGTCCAGTGTCAGACACGGTGGAATTACCAGGCAGACGGTCCAGTGTCAGACATGGTGGAATTACCAGACAGACGGTCCAGTGTCAGACACGGTGGAATTACCAGACAGACGGCCCAGTGTCAGACACGGTGGAATTGTCAGACAGACGGTCCAGTGTCAGACACGGTGGAATTACCAGACAGACGGTCCAGTGTCAGACACGGTGGAATTACCAGACAGACGGCCCAGTGTCAGACACGGTGGAATTACCAGGCAGACGGCCCAGTCTGAGACCCGGTGGAATTGCCAGACAGACGGTCCAGTCTCAGACATGGTGGAATTACCAGACAGACGGTCCAGTGTCAGACACGGTGGAATTACCAGGCAGACGGTCCAGTGTCAGACACGGTGGAATTGCCAGACAGACGGTCCAGTGTCAGACACGGTGGAATTGCCAGGCAGAAGGTCCAGTGTCAGACACGGTGGAATTACCAGGCAGCCGGTCCAGTGTCAGACATGGTGGAATTGCCAGACAGACGGTCCAGTGTCAGACATGGTGGAATTACCAGACAGGCGGTCCAGTGTCAGACACGGTGGAATTACCAGGCAGACGGTCCAGTGTCAGACATGGTGGAATTGCCAGACAGACGGTCCAGTCTCAGACATGGTGGAATTACCAGACAGACGGTCCAGTGTCAGACATGGTGGAATTGCCAGGCAGACGGTCCAGTGTCAGACACGGTGGAATTGTCAGACAGACGGTCCAGTGTCAGACAGGGTGGAATTGCCAGACAGACGGTCCAGTGTCAGACACGGTGGAATTGCCAGGCAGACGGTCCAGTGTCAGACACGGTGGAATTACCAGACAGACGGTCCAGTGTCAGACACGGTGGAATTGCCAGACAGACGGTCCAGTGTCAGACAGGGTGGAATTGCCAGACAGACGGTCCAGTGTCAGACATGGTGGAATTACCAGGCAGACGGCCCAGTGTCAGACACGGTGGAATTGCCAGACAGACGGCCCAGTGTCAGACACGGTGGAATTGTCAGAGAGACGGTCCAGTGTCAGACACGGTGGAATTACCAGGCAGACGGTCCAGTGTCAGACACGGTGGAATTACCAGACAGACGGTCCAGTGTCAGACACGGTGGAATTGCCAGGCAGACGGTCCAGTGTCAGACACGGTGGAATTGCCAGACAGACGGTCCAGTGTCAGACATGGTGGAATTACTAGGCAGACGGTCCAGTGTCAGACTCGGTGGAATTACCAGACAGAAGGTCCAGTGTCAGACACCGTGGAATTGTCAGACAGACGGTCCAGTGTCAGACACGGTGGAATTGCCAGGCAGACGGTCCAGTGTCAGACACGGTGGAATTGCCAGACAGACGGTCCAGTGTCAGACATGGTGGAATTACCAGGCAGACGGCCCAGTCTCAGACCCGGTGGAATTGCCAGACAGACGGTCCAGTCTCAGACATGGTGGAATTACCAGACAGACGGTCCAGTGTCAGACACGGTGGAATTACCAGGCAGACGGTCCAGTGTCAGACACGGTGGAATTGCCAGGCAGACGGTCCAGTGTTAGACACGGTGGAATTGCCAGGCAGAAGGTCCAGTGTCAGACACGGTGGAATTGCCAGGCAGAAGGTCCAGTGTCAGACACGGTGGAATTACCAGGCAGCCGGTCCAGTGTCAGACATGGTGGAATTGCCAGACAGACGGTCCAGTGTCAGACATGGTGGAATTACCAGACAGGCGGTCCAGTGTCAGACACGGTGGAATTACCAGGCAGACGGTCCAGTGTCAGACATGGTGGAATTGCCAGACAGACGGTCCAGTCTCAGACATGGTGGAATTACCAGACAGACGGTCCAGTGTCAGACATGGTGGAATTGCCAGGCAGACGGTCCAGTGTCAGACACGGTGGAATTGTCAGACAGACGGTCCAGTGTCAGACAGGGTGGAATTGCCAGACAGACGGTCCAGTGTCAGACACGGTGGAATTGCCAGGCAGACGGTCCAGTGTCAGACACGGTGGAATTACCAGACAGACGGTCCAGTGTCAGACACGGTGGAATTGCCAGACAGACGGTCCAGTGTCAGACAGGGTGGAATTGCCAGACAGACGGTCCAGTGTCAGACATGGTGGAATTACCAGGCAGACGGCCCAGTGTCAGACACGGTGGAATTGCCAGACAGACGGCCCAGTGTCAGACACGGTGGAATTGTCAGAGAGACGGTCCAGTGTCAGACACGGTGGAATTACCAGGCAGACGGTCCAGTGTCAGACACGGTGGAATTACCAGACAGACGGTCCAGTGTCAGACACGGTGGAATTGCCAGGCAGACGGTCCAGTGTCAGACATGGTGGAATTGCCAGACAGACGGTCCAGTGTCAGACATGGTGGAATTACTAGGCAGACGGTCCAGTGTCAGACTCGGTGGAATTACCAGACAGAAGGTCCAGTGTCAGACACCGTGGAATTGTCAGACAGACGGTCCAGTGTCAGACACGGTGGAATTGCCAGGCAGACGGTCCAGTGTCAGACACGGTGGAATTGCCAGACAGACGGTCCAGTGTCAGACATGGTGGAATTACCAGGCAGACGGCCCAGTCTCAGACCCGGTGGAATTGCCAGACAGACGGTCCAGTCTCAGACATCGTGGAATTGCCAGGCAGACGGTCCAGTCTCAGACACGGTGGAATTGCCAGACAGACGGTCCAGTCTCAGACACGGTGGAATTACCAGGCAGACGGTCCAGTGTCAGACACGGTGGAATTGCCAGACAGACGGTCCAGTGTCAGACACGGTGGAATTGCCAGACAGACGGTCCAGTGTCAGACATGGTGGAATTACCAGACAGACGGTCCAGTGTCAGACACGGTGGAATTACCAGACAGACGGTCCAGTGTCAGACACGGTGGAATTACCAGACAGACGGTCCAGTGTCAGACACGGTGGAATTACCAGGCAGACGGTCCAGTGTCAGACACGGTGGAATTACCAGGCTGACGGTCCAGTGTCAGACATGGTGGAATTACCAGGCAGACGGTCCAGTGTCAGACACGGTGGAATTACCAGGCAGACGGTCCAGTGTCAGACATGGTGGAATTGCCAGACAGCCGGTCCAGTCTCAGACATGGTGGAATTACCAGACAGACGGTCCAGTGTCAGACATGGTGGAATTGCCAGGCAGACGGTCCAGTGTCAGACACGGTGGAATTGTCAGACAGACGGTCCAGTGTCAGACACGGTGGAATTACCAGACAGACGGTCCAGTCTCAGACACGGTGGAATTGCCAGACAGACGGTCCAGTGTCAGACACGGTGGAATTGCCAGGCAGACGGTCCAGTGTCATACACGGTGGAATTACCAGACAGACGGTCCAGTTTCAGACACGGTGGAATTGCCAGACAGACGGTCCAGTGTCAGACAGGGTGGAATTGCCAGACAGACGGTCCAGTGTCAGACATGGTGGAATTACCAGGCAGACGGCCCAGTGTCAGACACGGTGGAATTGCCAGACAGACGGCCCAGTGTCAGACACGGTGGAATTGCCAGGCAGACGGTCCAGTCTCAGACACGGTGGAATTACCAGGCAGACGGTCCAGTGTCAGACACGGTGGAATTACCAGACAGACGGCCCAGTGTCAGACACGGTGGAATTGCCAGGCAGACGGTCCAGTGTCAGACACGGTGGAATTGCCAGACAGACGGTCCAGTGTCAGACATGGTGGAATTACCAGGCAGACGGTCCAGTGTCAGACTCGGTGGAATTACCAGACTGACGGTCCAGTGTCAGACACCGTGGAATTGTCAGACAGACGGCCCAGTGTCAGACACGTTGGAATTACCAGGCAGACGGTCCAGTGTCAGACATGGTGGAATTGCCAGACAGACGGCCCAGTGTCAGACATGGTGGAATTACCAGACAGACGGTCCAGTGTCAGACACGGTGGAATTGCCAGGCAGACGGTCCAGTGTCAGACACGGTGGAATTGCCAGGCAGACGGTCCAGTGTCAGACATGGTGGAATTACCAGACAGACGGTCCAGTGTCAGACACGGTGGAATTGCCAGACAGGCGGTCCAGTGTCAGACACGGTGGAATTGCCAGACAGACGGCCCAGTGTCAGACATGGTGGAATTGCCAGACAGACGGTCCAGTGTCAGACACGGTGGAATTACCAGACAGACGGTCCAGTGTCAGACACGGTGGAATTGCCAGACAGACGGTCCAGTGTCAGACATGGTGGAATTGCCAGACAGACGGCCCAGTGTCAGACACGGTGGAATTGCCAGACAGACGGTCCATTCTCAGACACGGTGGAATTACCAGGCAGACGGTCCAGTGTCAGACATGGTGGAATTGCCAGACAGACGGCCCAGTGTCAGACACGGTGGAATTGCCAGACAGACGATCCAGTGTCAGACACGGTGGAATTGCCAGACAGACGGTCCAGTCTCAGACACGGTGGAATTACCAGACAGACGGTCCAGTGTCAGACACGGTGGAATTGCCAGGCAGACGGTCCAGTGTCAGACACGGTGGAATTACCAGACAGACGGTCCAGTGTCAGACACGGTGGAATTACCAGACAGACGGTCCAGTGTCAGACACGGTGGAATTACCAGACAGACGGTCCAGTGTCAGACACGGTGGAATTACCAGGCAGGCGGTCCAGTGTCAGACATGGTGGAATTGCCAGACAGACGGCCCAGTGTCAGACACGGTGGAATTGCCAGACAGACGGCCCAGTGTCAGACACGGTGGAATTGCCAGACAGACGGCCCAGTGTCAGACACGGTGGAATTGCCAGACAGACGGTCCAGTGTCAGACACGGTGGAATTACCAGACAGACGGTCCAGAGTCAGACATGGTGGAATTACCAGACAGACGGTCCAGAGTCAGACATGGTGGAATTACCAGACAGACGGTCCAGAGTCAGACATGGTGGAATTGCCAGGCAGACGGTCCAGTGTCAGACACGGTGGAATTACCAGACAGATGGTCCAGTGTCAGACATGGTGGAATTGCCAGGCAGACGGTCCAGTGTCAGACACGGTGGAATTTCCAGGCAGACGGTCCAGTGTCAGACACGGTGGAATTACCATGCAGACGGTCCAGTGTCAGACATGGTGGAATTACCAGACAGACGGTCCAGTGTCAGACACGGTGGAATTACCAGACAGGTGGTCCAGTGTCAGACACGGTGGAATTGCCAGGCAGACGGTCCAGTGTCAGACACGGTGGAATTACCAGACAGACGGTCCAGTGTCAGACACGGTGGAATTACCAGGCAGACGGCCCAGTCTCAGACACGGTGGAATTGCCAGGCAGACGGTCCAGTATCAGACATGGTGGAATTACCAGACAGACGGTCCAGTCTCAGACACGGTGGAATTACCAGGCAGACGGCCCAGTCTCAGACACGGTGGAATTGCCAGGCAGACGGTCCAGTGTCAGACATGGTGGAATTGCCAGACAGACGGTGCAGTGTCAGACACGGTGGAATTGCCAGACAGACGGTCCAGTGTCAGACACGGTGGAATTACCAGACAGACGGTCCAGTCTCAGACACGGTGGAATTACCAGACAGACGGTCCAGTGTCAGACACGGTGGAATTGCCAGACAGACGGTCCAGTGTCAGACACGGTGGAATTGCCAGACAGACGGTCCAGAGTCAGACATGGTGGAATTGCCAGGCAGACGGTCCAGTCTCAGACATGGTGGAATTGCCAGGCAGACGGTCCAGTCTCAGACACGGTGGAATTGCCAGACAGACGGTCCAGTGTCAGACATGGTGGAATTGCCAGGCAGACGGTCCAGTCTCAGACATGGTGGAATTACCAGACAGACGGTCCAGTGTCAGACATGGTGGAATTACCAGACAGACGGTCCAGTGTCAGACACGGTGGAATTGCCAGACAGACGGTCCAGTGTCAGACACGGTGGAATTGCCAGACAGACGGTCCAGAGTCAGACATGGTGGAATTGCCAGACAGACGGTCCAGTGTCAGACACGGTGGAATTACCAGGCAGACGGTCCAGTCTCAGACACGTTGGAATTGCCAGACAGACGGTCCTGTGTCAGACACGGTGGAATTACCAGACAGACGGTCCAGTGTCAGACATGGTGGAATTACCAGACAGACGGTCCAGTGTCAGACATGGTGGAATTGCCAGGCAGACGGTCCAGTCTCAGACACGGTGGAATTACCAGACAGACGGTCCAGTGTCAGACATGGTGGAATTACCAGACAGACGGTCCAGAGTCAGACATGGTGGAATTGCCAGGCAGACGGTCCAGTCTCAGACATGGTGGAATTGCCAGACAGACGGTCCAGTGTCAGACATGGTGGAATTACCAGACAGACGGTCCAGTGTCAGACACGGTGGAATTACCAGACAGATGGTCCAGTGTCAGACATGGTGGAATTTCCAGACAGACGGTCCAGTGTCAGACACGGTGGAATTACCAGACAGACGGTCCAGTGTCAGACACGGTGGAATTTCCAGACAGACGGTCCAGTGTCAGACACGGTGGAATTACCAGGCAGACAGCCCAGTCTCAGACACGGTGGAATTGCCAGGCAGACGGTCCAGTCTCAGACATGGTGGAATTACCAGACAGACGGTCCAGTGTCAGACACGGTGGAATTTCCAGGCAGACGGTCCAGTGTCAGACACGGTGGAATTACCATGCAGACGGTCCAGTGTCAGACATGGTGGAATTACCAGACAGACGGTCCAGTGTCAGACACGGTGGAATTACCAGACAGGTGGTCCAGTGTCAGACACGGTGGAATTGCCAGGCAGACGGTCCAGTGTCAGACACGGTGGAATTACCAGACAGACGGTCCAGTGACAGACACGGTGGAATTACCAGGCAGACGGCCCAGTCTCAGACACGGTGGAATTGCCAGACAGACGGTCCAGTGTCAGACACGGTGGAATTGCCAGACAGACGGTCCAGTGTCAGACATGGTGGAATTACCAGACAGACGGTCCAGTGTCAGACACGGTGGAATTACCAGGCAGACGGTCCAGTCTCAGACACGGTGGAATTGCCAGGCAGACGGTCCAGTGTCAGACATGGTGGAATTGCCAGGCAGACGGTCCAGTGTCAGACATGGTGGAATTGCCAGGCAGACGGTCCAGTGTCAGACATGGTGGAATTGGCAGGCAGACGGCCCAGTCTCAGACACGGTGGAATTGCCAGGCAGACAGTCCAGTGTCAGACACGGTGGAATTACCAGACAGACGGCCCAGTGTCAGACACGGTGGAATTGCCAGACAGACGGTCCAGTTTCAGACACGGTGGAATTACCAGACAGACGGTCCAGTGTCAGACACGGTGGAATTGCCAGACAGACGGTCCAGTCTCAGACATGGTGGAATTGCCAGACAGACGGTCCAGTCTCAGACACGGTGGAATTGCCAGACAGACGGTCCAGTGTCAGACACGGTGGAATTGCCAGACAGACAGTCCAGTGTCAGACACGGTGGAATTGCCAGACAGACGGTCCAGTGTCAGACACGGTGGAATTGCCAGACAGACGGTCCAGTGTCAGACATGGTGGAATTGCCAGACAGACGGTCCAGTGTCAGACACGGTGGAATTGCCAGACAGACGGTCCAGTGTCAGACACGGTGGAATTGCCAGGCAGACGGTCCAGTCTCAGACACGGTGGAATTACCAGGCAGACGGTCCAGTGTCAGACACGGTGGAATTGCCAGACAGATTGTCCAGTGTCAGACATGGTGGAATTGACAGGCAGACGGTCCAGTCGAAGACACGGTGGAATTGCCAGACAGACGGTCCAGTCGAAGACACGGTGGAATTGCCAGACAGACGGTCCAGTCGAAGACACGGTGGAATTACCAGGCAGACGGTCCAGTGTCAGACACGGTGGAATTACCAGGCAGACGGTCCAGTCTCAGACACGGTGGAATTGGCAGGCAGACGGTCCAGTCGAAGACACGGTGGAATTGCCAGACAGACGGCCCAGTGTCAGACACGGTGGAATTACCAGGCAGACGGTCCAGTCTCAGACACGGTGGAATTGCCAGGCAGACGGTCCAGTGTCAGACACGGTGGAATTACCAGACAGACGGTCCAGTGTCAGACACGGTGGAATTACCAGACAGACGGTCCAGTATCAGACATGGTGGAATTGCCAGACAGATGGTCCAGTGTCAGACATGGTGGAATTACCAGACAGACGGTCCAGTGTCAGACATGGTGGAATTGCCAGACAGACGGTCCAGTGTCAGACACGGTGGAATTGCCAGACAGACGGTCCAGTCTCAGACACGGTGGAATTGCCAGACAGACGGTCCAGTGTCAGACACGGTGGAATTACCAGGCAGACGGTCCAGTCTCAGACACGGTGGAATTGCCAGGCAGACGGTCCAGTGTCAGACATGGTGGAATTGCCAGGCAGACGGTCCAGTGTCAGACATGGTGGAATTGCCAGGCAGACGGTCCAGTGTCAGACATGGTGGAATTGGCAGGCAGACGGCCCAGTCTCAGACACGGTGGAATTGCCAGGCAGACAGTCCAGTGTCAGACACGGTGGAATTACCAGACAGACGGCCCAGTGTCAGACACGGTGGAATTGCCAGACAGACGGTCCAGTTTCAGACACGGTGGAATTACCAGACAGACGGTCCAGTGTCAGACACGGTGGAATTGCCAGACAGACGGTCCAGTCTCAGACATGGTGGAATTGCCAGACAGACGGTCCAGTCTCAGACACGGTGGAATTGCCAGACAGACGGTCCAGTGTCAGACACGGTGGAATTGCCAGACAGACAGTCCAGTGTCAGACACGGTGGAATTGCCAGACAGACGGTCCAGTGTCAGACACGGTGGAATTGCCAGACAGACGGTCCAGTGTCAGACATGGTGGAATTGCCAGACAGACGGTCCAGTGTCAGACACGGTGGAATTGCCAGACAGACGGTCCAGTGTCAGACACGGTGGAATTGCCAGGCAGACGGTCCAGTCTCAGACACGGTGGAATTGCCAGGCAGACGGTCCAGTGTCAGACACGGTGGAATTGCCAGACAGATTGTCCAGTGTCAGACATGGTGGAATTGACAGGCAGACGGTCCAGTCGAAGACACGGTGGAATTGCCAGACAGACGGTCCAGTCGAAGACACGGTGGAATTGCCAGGCAGACGGTCCAGTGTCAGACACGGTGGAATTGGCAGGCAGACGGTCCAGTCGAAGACACGGTGGAATTGCCAGACAGACGGCCCAGTGTCAGACACGGTGGAATTACCAGGCAGACGGTCCAGTCTCAGACACGGTGGAATTGCCAGACAGACGGTCCAGTGTCAGACACGGTGGAATTACCAGACAGACGGTCCAGTGTCAGACACGGTGGAATTACCAGACAGACGGTCCAGTATCAGACATGGTGGAATTGCCAGACAGATGGTCCAGTGTCAGACATGGTGGAATTACCAGACAGACGGTCCAGTGTCAGACATGGTGGAATTGCCAGACAGACGGTCCAGTGTCAGACACGGTGGAATTGCCAGACAGACGGTCCAGTCTCAGACACGGTGGAATTGCCAGACAGACGGTCCAGTATCAGACACGGTGGAATTGCCAGACAGACGGTCCAGTGTCAGACACGGTGGAATTACCAGACAGACGGTCCAGTGTCAGACACGGTGGAATTACCAGACAGACGGCCCAGTATCAGACATGGTGGAATTGCCAGACAGACGGTCCAGTGTCAGACATGGTGGAATTACCAGACAGACGGTCCAGTGTCAGACACGGTGGAATTACCAGACAGACGGTCCAGTGTCAGACACGGTGGAATTACCAGACAGACGGTCCAGTGTCAGACACGGTGGAATTACCAGACAGACGGTCCAGTCTCAGACACGGTGGAATTGCCAGGCAGACGGTCCAGTGTCAGACATGGTGGAATTACCAGGCAGACGGTTCAGTGTCAGACACGGTGGAATTGCCAGGCAGACGGTCCAGTGTCAGACACGGTGGAATTACCAGACAGACGGCCCAGTATCAGACACGGTGGAATTGCCAGACAGACGGTCCAGTGTCAGACATGGTGGAATTACCAGACAGACGGTCCAGTGTCAGACACGGTGGAATTACCAGACAGACGGTCCAGTGTCAGACACGGTGGAATTACCAGACAGACGGCCCAGTCTCAGACACGGTGGAATTGCCAGGCAGACGGTCCAGTGTCAGACACGGTGGAATTACCAGACAGACGGTCCAGTGTCAGACACGGTGGAATTGCCAGACAGACGGTCCGGTGTCAGACACGGTGGAATTGCCAGACAGACGGTCCAGTGTCAGACACGGTGGAATTACCAGACAGACGGTCCAGTGTCAGACACGGTGGAATTGCCAGACAGACGGTCCAGTGTCAGACATGGTGGAATTGCCAGACAGACGGTCCAGTGTCAGACACGGTGGAATTGTCAGGCAGGCGGTCCAGTGTCAGACACGGTGGAATTGTCAGTCAGACGGCCCAGTGTCAGACACGGTGGAATTACCAGACAGACGGTCCAGTGTCAGACACGGTGGAATTGCCAGACAGACGGTCCGGTGTCAGACACGGTGGAATTGCCAGACAGACGGTCCAGTGTCAGACACGGTGGAATTACCAGACAGACGGTCCAGTGTCAGACACGGTGGAATTGCCAGACAGACGGTCCAGTGTCAGACATGGTGGAATTGCCAGACAGACGGTCCAGTGTCAGACACGGTGGAATTGTCAGGCAGGCGGTCCAGTGTCAGACACGGTGGAATTGTCAGTCAGACGGCCCAGTGTCAGACACGGTGGAATTACCAGGCAGACGGTCCAGTATCAGACACGGTGGAATTACCAGACAGACGGTCCAGTGTCAGACACGGTGGAATTACCAGACAGACGGCCCAGTATCAGACATGGTGGAATTGCCAGGCAGACGGTCCAGTGTCAGACACGGTGGAATTGCCAGGCAGACGGTCCAGTGTCAGACATGGTGGAATTGCCAGGCAGACGGCCCAGTCTCAGACACGGTGGAATTGCCAGACAGACGGTCCAGTCTCAGACATGGTGGAATTGCCAGACAGACGGTCCAGTGTCAGACACGGTGGAATTGCCAGACAGACGGTCCGGTGTCAGACACGGTGGAATTGCCAGACAGACGGTCCAGTGTCAGACACGGTGGAATTACCAGACAGACGGTCCAGTGTCAGACACGGTGGAATTGCCAGACAGACGGTCCAGTGTCAGACATGGTGGAATTGCCAGACAGACGGTCCAGTGTCAGACACGGTGGAATTGTCAGGCAGGCGGTCCAGTGTCAGACACGGTGGAATTGTCAGTCAGACGGCCCAGTGTCAGACATGGTGGAATTGCCAGGCAGACGGTCCAGTGTCAGACATGGTGGAATTGCCAGACAGACGGTCCAGTGTCAGACACGGTGGAATTACCAGACAGACGGTCCAGTGTCAGACACGGTGGAATTGCCAGACAGACGGTCCAGTCTCAGACATGGTGGAATTACCAGACAGACGGTCCAGTCTCAGACATGGTGGAATCACCAGACAGACGGTCCAGTGTCAGACACGGTGGAATTGTCAGTCAGACGGTCCAGTGTCAGACACGGTGGAATTGCCAGGCAGACGGTCCAGTGTCAGACACGGTGGAATTGCCAGACAGACGGTCCAGTGTCAGACACGGTGGAATTGCCAGACAGACGGTCCAGTGTCAGACACGGTGGAATTGTCAGGCAGGCGGTCCAGTGTCAGACACGGTGGAATTGCCAGACAGACGGTCCAGTGTCAGACACGGTGGAATTACCAGACAGACGGTCCAGTGTCAGACACGGTGGAATTACCAGACAGACGGTCCAGTGTCAGACACGGTGGAATTGTCAGTCAGACGGTCCAGTGTCAGACATGGTGGAATTACCAGACAGACGGTCCAGTCTCAGACATGGTGGAATCACCAGACAGACGGTCCAGTGTCAGACACGGTGGAATTGTCAGTCAGACGGTCCAGTGTCAGACACGGTGGAATTGCCAGGCAGACGGTCCAGTCTCAGACATGGTGGAATTACCAGACAGACGGTCCAGTCTCAGACATGGTGGAATCACCAGACAGACGGTCCAGTGTCAGACACGGTGGAATTGTCAGTCAGACGGTCCAGTGTCAGACACGGTGGAATTGCCAGGCAGACGGTCCAGTGTCAGACACGGTGGAATTGCCAGACAGACGGTCCAGTGTCAGACACGGTGGAATTACCAGACAGACGGTCCAGTGTCAGACACGGTGGAATTGCCAGGCAGACGGTCCAGTGTCAGACACGGTGGAATTGCCAGGCAGACGGTCCAGTGTCAGACACGGTGGAATTGCCAGACAGACGGTCCAGCCTCAGACATGGTGGAATTACCAGACAGACGGTCCAGTGTCAGACACGGTGGAATTGCCAGACAGACGGTCCAGTCTCAGACATGGTGGAATTACCAGACAGACGGTCCAGTGTCAGACACGGTGGAATTACCAGACAGACGGTCCAGTGTCAGACACGGTGGAATTGCCAGACAGACGGTCCAGTGTCAGACACGGTGGAATTACCAGGCAGACGGCCCAGTGTCAGTCATGGTGGAATTGCCAGACAGACGGTCCAGTGTCAGACATGGTGGAATTGCCAGACAGACGGCCCAGTCTCAGACACGGTGGAATTACCAGGCAGACGGCCCAGTGTCAGACACGGTGGAATTACCAGACAGACGGTCCAGTGTCAGACACGGTGGAATTACCAGACAGACGGTCCAGTGTCAGACATGGTGGAATTGCCAGACAGACGGTCCAGTGTCAGACATGGTGGAATTGCCAGGCAGACGGTCCAGTCTCAGACACGGTGGAATTACCAGGCAGACGGTCCGGTCTCTGACACGGTGGAATTACCAGGCAGACGGTCCAGTGTCAGACATGGTGGAATTACCAGGCAGACGGTCCAGTCTCAGACACGGTGGAATTACCAGACAGACGGTCCAGTGTCAGACACGGTGGAATTACCAGGCAGACGGTCCAGTCTCAGACACGGTGGAATTACCAGGCAGACGGTCCAGTGTCAGACACGGTGGAATTACCAGACAGACGGTCCAGTCTCAGACAGGGTGGAATTGCCAGACAGACGGCCCAGTCTCAGACACGGTGGAATTACCAGGCAGACGGTCCAGTGTCAGACATGGTGGAATTGCCAGACAGACGGTCCAGTCTCAGACACGGTGGAATTGCCAGACAGACGGCCCAGTCTCAGACATGGTGGAATTACCAGACAGACGGTCCAGTGTCAGACATGGTGGAATTTCCAGACAGACGGTCCAGTGTCAGACACGGTGGAATTACCAGACAGACGGTCCAGTGTCAGACACGGTGGAATTACCAGACAGACGGTCCAGTGTCAGACATGGTGGAATTACCAGGCAGACGGTCCAGTCTCAGACATGGTGGAATTGCCAGACAGACGGTCCAGTCTCAGACATGGTGGAATTACCAGACAGACGGCCCAGTCTCAGACACGGTGGAATTACCAGGCAGACGGTCCAGTGTCAGACACGGTGGAATTGCCAGACAGACGGTCCAGTCTCAGACACGGTGGAATTGCCAGGCAGACGGCCCAGTGTCAGACACGGTGGAATTGCCAGGCAGACGGTCCAGTGTCAGACACGGTGGAATTACCAGACAGACGGTCCAGTGTCAGACACGGTGGAATTACCAGGCAGACGGTCCAGTGTCAGACATGGTGGAATTACCAGACAGACGGTCCAGTGTCAGACACGGTGGAATTGCCAGGCAGACGGTCCAGTGTCAGACACGGTGGAATTGCCAGGCAGACGGTCCAGTGTCAGACACGGTGGAATTGCCAGGCAGACGGTCCAGTGTCAGACACGGTGGAATTACCAGGCAGTCGGTCCAGTCTCAGACACGGTGGAATTGCCAGGCAGACGGTCCAGTCTCAGACATGGTGGAATTGCCAGACAGACGGTCCAGTCTCAGACATGGTGGAATTACCAGACAGACGGCCCAGTCTCAGACACGGTGGAATTACCAGACAGACGGTCCAGTGTCAGACATGGTGGAATTGCCAGACAGACGGTCCAGTGTCAGACATGGTGGAATTGCCAGACAGACGGTCCTGTCTCAGACACGGTGGAATTACCAGGCAGACGGTCCAGTGTCAGACACGGTGGAATTGCCAGGCAGACGGTCCAGTGTCAGACATGGTGGAATTGCCAGGCAGACGGTCCAGTGTCAGACACGGTGGAATTGCCAGACAGACGGTCCAGTGTCAGACACGGTGGAATTGCCAGACAGACGGTCCAGTGTCAGACATGGTGGAATTACCAGGCAGACGGTCCAGTGTCAGACACGGTGGAATTGCCAGACAGACGGTCCAGTCTCAGACACGGTGGAATTGCCAGACAGACGGTCCAGTGTCAGACACGGTGGAATTGCCAGGCAGACGGTCCAGTGTCAGCCATGGTGGAATTACCAGGCAGACGGCCCAGTCTCAGACACGGTGGAATTGCCAGACAGACGGTCCAGTATCAGACACTGTGGAATTACCAGGCAGACGGCCCAGTCTCAGACACGGTGGAATTGCTAGGCAGACGGCCCAGTGTCAGACACGGTGGAATTACCAGACAGACGGTCCAGTGTCAGACACGGTGGAATTGCCAGACAGACGGTCCAGTGTCAGACATGGTGGAATTACCAGACAGATGGTCCAGTCTCAGACACGGTGGAATTACCAGACAGACGGCCCAGTGTCAGACACGGTGGAATTACCAGGCAGACGGTCCAGTGTCAGACACGGTGGAATTGCCAGGCAGACGGTCCAGTGTCAGACACGGTGGAATTACCAGACAGACGGTCCAGTCTCAGACACGGTGGAATTACCAGACAGACGGTCCAGTGTCAGACACGGTGGAATTGTCAGACAGACGGTCCAGTGTCAGACACGGTGGAATTGCCAGACAGACGGTCCAGTGTCAGACATGGTGGAATTACCAGACAAACGCTCCAGTGTCAGACACGGTGGAATTGCCAGGCAGACGGTCCAGTATCAGACACGGTGGAATTGCCAGGCAGACGGCCCAGTGTCAGACACGGTGGAATTACCAGACAGACGGCCCAGTGTCAGACACGGTGGAATTACCAGACAGACGGTCCAGTGTCAGACATGGTGGAATTACCAGACAGACGGTCCAGTGTCAGACACGGTGGAATTGCCAGACAGACGGTCCAGTGTCAGACATGGTGGAATTGCCAGGCAGACGGTCCAGTGTCAGACACGGTGGAATTGCCAGACAGACGGTCCAGTCTCAGACATGGTGGAATTACCAGACAGACGGTCCAGTGTCAGACACGGTGGAATTACCAGGCAGACGGTCCAGTGTCAGACACGGTGGAATTACCAGACAGATGGTCCAGTCTCAGACACGGTGGAATTGCCAGGCAGACGGCCCAGTGTCAGACACGGTGGAATTACCAGACAGACGGTCCAGTCTCAGACACGGTGGAATTGCCAGGCAGACGGCCCAGTGTCAGACACGGTGGAATTACCAGACAGACGGCCCAGTGTCAGACACGGTGGAATTGCCAGGCAGACGGTCCAGTGTCAGACACGGTGGAATTGCCAGGCAGACGGCCCAGTGTCAGACATGGTGGAATTACCAGACAGACGGTCCAGTGTCAGACACGGTGGAATTGCCAGGCAGACGGTCCAGTGTCAGACACGGTGGAATTACCAGGCAGACGGTCCAGTGTCAGACACGGTGGAATTGCCAGACAGACGGTCCTGTGTCAGACACGGTGGAATTACCAGACAGATGGTCCAGTCTCAGACACGGTGGAATTGCCAGGCAGACGGTCCAGTGTCAGACACGGTGGAATTACCAGGCAGACGGTCCAGTGTCAGACACGGTGGAATTACCAGGCAGACGGTCCAGTGTAAGACACGGTGGAATTACCAGACAGACGGCCCAGTGTCAGACATGGTGGAATTGCCAGGCAGACGGTCCAGTGTCCGACATGGTGGAATTACCAGACAGACGGTCCAGTGTCAGACACGGTGGAATTACCAGGCAGACGGTCCAGTGTCAGACACGGTGGAATTACCAGACAGACGGTCCAGTGTCAGACATGGTGGAATTGCCAGACAGACGGTCCAGTGTCAGACACGGTGGAATTACCAGACAGACGGTCCAGTGTCAGACATGGTGGAATTGCCAGACAGACGGTCCAGTGTCAGACACGGTGGAATTGCCAGGCAGACGGTCCAGTGTCAGACACGGTGGAATTGCCAGACAGACGGTCCAGTGTCAGACATGGTGGAATTGCCCGGCAGACGGTCCAGTGTCAGACACGGTGGAATTGCCAGGCAGACGGTCCAGTCTCAGACATGGAGGAATTGTCAGACAGACGGTCCAGTGTCAGACACGGTGGAATTACCAGACAGACGGTCCAGTGTCAGACACGGTGGAATTGCCAGGCAGACGGTCCAGTGTCAGACACGGTGGAATTGCCAGACAGACGGTCCAGTCTCAGACACGGTGGAATTACCAGACAGACGGTCCAGTGTCAGACACGGTGCAATTACCAGGCAGACGGCCCAGTGTCAGACTTGGTGGAATTACCAGACAGACGGTCCAGTGTCAGACACGGTGGAATTACCAGACAGATGGTCCAGTGTCAGACACGGTGCAATTACCAGACAGACGGTCCAGTGTCAGACATGGTGGAATTACCAGGCAGACGGTCCAGTCTCAGACACGGTGGAATTACCAGGCAGACGGTCCAGTGTCAGACATGGTGGAATTGTCAGACAGACGGTCCAGTGTCAGACACGGTGGAATTGCCAGGCAGACGGTCCAGTCTCAGACACGGTGGAATTACCAGGCAGACGGTCCAGTGTCAGACACGGTGGAATTGTCAGACAGACGGTCCAGTGTCAGACACGGTGGAATTACCAGGCAGACGGTCCAGTGTCAGACATGGTGGAATTGCCAGACAGACGGTCCAGTGTCAGACACGGTGGAATTGCCAGGCAGACGGTCCAGTGTTTGACACGGTGGAATTGCCAGACAGACGGTCCAGTGTCAGACATGGTGGAATTGCCAGACAGACGGTCCAGTGTCAGACACGGTGGAATTATCAGACAGACGGTCCAGTGTCAGACACGGTGGAATTACCAGGCAGACGGCCCAGTGTCAGACACGGTGGAATTGCCAGGCAGACGGTCCAGTGTCAGACACGGTGGAATTGCCAGACAGACGGTCCAGTGTCAGACACGGTGGAATTACCAGACAGACGGTCCAGTCTCAGACATGGTGGAATTGCCAGGCAGTCGGTCCAGAGTCAGACATGGTGGAATTACCACGCAGACGATCCAGTGTCAGACGCGGTGGAATTACCAGGCAGACGGTCCAGTCTCAGACATGGTGGAATTGTCAGACAGACGGTCCAGTGTCAGACACGGTGGAATTGCCAGACAGACGGTCCAGTGTCAGACACGGTGCAATTACCAGGCAGACGGCCCAGTGTCAGACACGGTGGAATTGCCAGGCAGACGGTCCAGTGTCCGACATGGTGGAATTACCAGACAGACGGTCCAGTGTCAGACACGGTGGAATTACCAGGCAGACGGTCCAGTGTCAGACACGGTGGAATTACCAGACAGACGGTCCAGTGTCAGGCATGGTGGAATTGCCAGACAGACGGTCCAGTGTCAGACACGGTGGAATTACCAGACAGACGGTCCAGTGTCAGACATGGTGGAATTGCCAGACAGACGGTCCAGTGTCAGACACGGTGGAATTGCCAGGCAGACGGTCCAGTGTCAGACACGGTGGAATTGCCAGACAGACGGTCCAGTGTCAGACATGGTGGAATTGCCCGGCAGACGGTCCAGTGTCAGACACGGTGGAATTGCCAGGCAGACGGTCCAGTCTCAGACATGGTGGAATTGCCAGGCAGACGGTCCAGTGTCAGACACGGTGGAATTGCCAGGCAGACGGTCCAGTGTCAGACATGGTGGAATTACCAGGCAGACGGCCCAGTGTCAGACACGGTGGAATTACCAGACAGACGGTCCAGTGTCAGACACGGTGGAATTACCAGACAGACGGTCCAGTGTCAGACACGGTGCAATTACCAGGCAGACGGTCCAGTGTCAGACATGGTGGAATTACCAGACAGACGGTCCAGTGTCAGACACGGTGGAATTGCCAGGCAGACGGTCCAGTGTCAGACATGGTGGAATTACCAGGCAGACGGTCCAGTGTCAGACACGGTGGAATTACCAGACAGACGGTCCAGTCTCAGACACGGTGGAATTACCAGACAGACGGTCCAGTGTCAGACACGGTGCAATTACCAGGCAGACGGCCCAGTGTCAGACATGGTGGAATTACCAGACAGACGGTCCAGTCTCAGACACGGTGGAATTACCAGGCAGACGGTCCAGTGTCAGACACGGTGGAATTACCAGGCAGACGGTCCAGTGTCAGACATGGTGGAATTGCCAGACAGACGGTCCAGTGTCAGACACGGTGGAATTGCCAGGCAGACGGTCCAGTGTCAGACACGGTGGAATTGCCAGACAGACGGTCCAGTGTCAGACATGGTGGAATTGCCAGACAGACGGTCCAGTGTCAGACACGGTGGAATTTCCAGACAGACGGTCCAGTCTCAGACACGGTGGAATTACCAGGCAGACGGTCCAGTGTCAGACATGGTGGAATTGCCAGGCAGTCGGTCCAGTGTCAGACACGGTGGAATTGCCAGGCAGACGGTCCAGTGTCAGACACGGTGGAATTGCCAGACAGACGGTCCAGTGTCAGACATGGTGGAATTGCCAGACAGACGGTCCAGTGTCAGACACGGTGGAATTACCAGACAGACGGTCCAGTCTCAGACACGGTGGAATTGCCAGACAGACGGTCCAGTGTCAGACACGGTGGAATTACCAGGCAGACGGTCCAGTCTCAGACATGGTGGAATTACCAGACAGACGGTCCAGTGTCAGACACGGTGGAATTGCCAGACAGACGGTCCAGTGTCAGACACGGTGGAATTGCCAGACAGATGGTCCAGTGTCAGACACGGTGGAATTACCAGACAGACGGTCCAGTGTCAGACACGGTGGAATTGCCAGACAGATGGTCCAGTGTCAGACACGGTGGAATTACCAGGCAGTCGGTCCAGTGTCAGACATGGTGGAATTACCAGGCAGACGGTCCAGTCTCAGACACGGTGGAATTGCCAGACAGACGGTCCAGTGTCAGACACGGTGGAATTGCCAGACAGATGGTCCAGTGTCAGACACGGTGGAATTACCAGGCAGTCGGTCCAGTGTCAGACATGGTGGAATTACCAGGCAGACGGTCCAGTCTCAGACACGGTGGAATTGCCAGACAGACGGTCCAGTGTCAGACACGGTGGAATTACCAGGCAGACGGTCCAGTCTCAGACATGGTGGAATTACCAGACAGACGGTCCAGTGTCAGACACGGTGGAATTACCAGGCAGACGGTCCAGTGTCAGACATGGTGGAATTGCCAGGCAGTCGGTCCAGTGTCAGACATGGTGGAATTACCAGGCAGACGGTCCAGTCTCAGACACGGTGGAATTGCCAGACAGACGGCCCAGTGTCAGACACGGTGGAATTACCAGGCAGACGATCCAGTGTCAGACATGGTGGAATTACCAGACAGACGGTCCAGTGTCAGACACGGTGGAATTACCAGGCAGACGGTCCAGTGTCAGACATGGTGGAATTGCCAGGCAGTCGGTCCAGTGTCAGACATGGTGGAATTAACAGGCAGACGGTCCAGTCTCAGACATGGTGGAATTACCAGGCAGACGGTCCAGTGTCAGACACGGTGGAATTGCCAGGCAGACGGTCCAGTGTCAGACACGGTGGAATTACCAGGCAGACGGTCCAGTCTCAGACATGGTGGAATTGTCAGACAGACGGTCCAGTGTCAGACACGGTGGAATTACCAGGCAGACGGTCCAGTGTCAGACATGGTGGAATTGCCAGGCAGACGGTCCAGTGTCAGACACGGTGGAATTACCAGACAGACGGTCCAGCCTCAGACACGGTGGAATTGACAGACAGACGGTCCAGTGTCAGACACGGTGGAATTACCAGGCAGACGGTCCAGTCTCAGACATGGTGGAATTGACAGACAGACGGTCCAGTGTCAGACACGGTGGAATTACCAGGCAGACGGTCCAGTGTCAGACACGGTGGAATTACCAGGCAGACGGTCCAGTCTCAGACATGGTGGAATTGACAGACAGACGGTCCAGTGTCAGACACGGTGGAATTGCCAGACAGACGGTCCAGTGTCAGACACGGTGCAATTACCAGGCAGACGGCCCAGTGTCAGACACGGTGGAATTACCAGACAGATGGTCCAGTCTCAGACACGGTGGAATTGCCAGACAGACGGTCCAGTCTCAGACACGGTGGAATTACCAGGCAGACGGTCCAGTGTCAGACATGGTGGAATTACCAGACAGACGGTCCAGCCTCAGACATGGTGGAATTACCAGACAGACGGTCCTGTGTCAGACACGGTGGAATTGCCAGACAGACGGCCCAGTGTCAGACATGGTGGAATTACCAGGCAGACGGTCCAGTGTCAGACACGGTGGAATTACCAGACAGACGGTCCAGTGTCAGACACGGTGGAATTACCAGACAGACGGTCCAGCCTCAGACATGGTGGAATTACCATACAGACGGTCCAGTCTCAGACATGGTGGAATTGCCAGGCAGACGGTCCAGTGTCAGACATGGTGGAATTACCAGGCAGACGGTCCAGTCTCAGACACGGTGGAATTGCCAGGCAGACGGTCCAGTGTCAGACACGGTGGAATTGCCAGGCAGACGGTCCAGTGTCAGACATGGTGGAATTACCAGACAGACGGTCCAGTGTCAGACACGGTAGAATTGCCAGGCAGACAGTCCAGTCTCAGACATGGTGGAATTACCAGACAGACGGTCCAGTGTCAGACACGGTGGAATTACCAGACAGACGGTCCAGTGTCAGACACGGTGGAATTGCCAGGCAGACGGTCCAGTGTCAGACACGGTGGAATTACCAGACAGACGGCCCAGTGTCAGACACGGTGGAATTACCAGACAGACGGTCCAGTGTCAGACACGGTGGAATTACCAGACAGAAGGTCCAGTGTCAGACACGGTGGAATTACAAGGCAGACGGCCCAGTGTCAGACACGGTGGAATTACCAGACAGACGGTCCAGCCTCAGACATGGTGGAATTACCAGACAGACGGTCCAGTGTCAGACACGGTGGAATTGCCAGGCAGACGGTCCAGTGTCAGACACGGCGGAATTGCCAGGCAGACGGTCCAGTGTCAGACATGGTGGAATTACCAGACAGACGGTCCAGTGTCAGACACGGTGGAATTGCCAGGCAGACGGTCCAGTCTCAGACATGGTGGAATTACCAGACAGACGGTCCAGTGTCAGACACGGTGGAATTACCAGACAGACGGTCCAGTGTCAGACATGGTGGAATTGCCAGGCAGACGGTCCAGTGTCAGACATGGTGGAATTACAAAGCAGACGGTCCGGTGTCAGATATGGTGGAATTGCCAGACAGACGGTCCAGTGTCAGACACGGTGGAATTACCAGGCAGACGGTCCAGTGTCAGACACGGTGGAATTACCAGACAGACGGTCCAGTGTCAGACATGGTTGAATTACCAGGCAGACGGTCCAGTGTCAGACATGGTGGAATTACCAGACAGACTGTCCAGTGTCAGACACGGTGGAATTGCCAGGCAGACGGTCCAGTGTCAGACACGGTGGAATTGCCAGACAGACGGTCCAGTGTCAGACATGGTGGAATTGCCCGGCAGACGGTCCAGTTTCAGACATGGTGGAATTACAAGGCAGACGGCCCAGTGTCAGACATGGTGGAATTGCCAGACAGACGGTCCAGTGTCAGACACGGTGGAATTACCAGACAGACGGCCCAGTGTCAGACACGGTGGAATTGCCAGGCAGACGGTCCAGTGTCAGACACGGTGGAATTACCAGACAGACGGTCCAGTGTCAGACACGGTGGAATTGCCAGGCAGACGGTCCAGTGTCAGACACGGTGGAATTACCAGACAGACGGACCAGTGTCAGGCACGGTGGAATTACCAGACAGACGGTCCAGTGTCAGACATGGTGGAATTGCCAGGCAGACGGTCCAGTGTCAGACACGGTGCAATTACCAGACAGACGGACCAGTGTCAGACACGGTGGAATTGCCAGACAGACGGTCCAGTGTCAGACATGGTGGAATTACCAGACAGACGGTCCAGTCTCAGACACGGTGGAATTGCCAGGCAGACGGTCCAGTGTCAGACATGGTGGAATTGCCAGACAGACGGTCCAGTGTCCGACATGGTGGAATTACCAGGCAGACGGTCCAGTCTCAGACATGGTGGAATTGCCAGACAGACGGTCCAGTCTCAGACACAGTGAAATTGCCAGGCAGACGGTCCAGTGTAAGACACGGTGGAATTACCAGACAGACGGTCCAGTGTCAGACATGGTGGAATTGCCAGGCAGACGGTCCAGTGTCAGACACGGTGGAATTACCAGGCAGACGGTCCAGTGTCAGACACGGTGGAATTGCCAGGCAGACGGTCCAGTGTCAGACATGGTGGAATTACCAGGCAGACGGTCCAGTGTCAGACACGGTGGAATTGCCAGGCAGACGGTCCAGTGTCCGACATGGTGGAATTACCAGACAGACGGTCCAGTGTCAGACACGGTGGAATTGCCAGGCAGACGGTCCAGTGTCAGACATGGTGGAATTACCAGGCAGACGGTCCAGTCTCAGACATGGTGGAATTGCCAGGCAGACGGTCCAGTGTCAGACATGGTGGAATTACCAGACAGACGGTCCAGTGTCAGACATGGTGGAATTACCAGACAGACGGTCCAGTGTCAGACACGGTGGAATTGCCAGGCAGACGGTCCAGTGTCAGACATGGTGGAATTACCAGGCAGACGGTCCAGTGTCAGACACGGTGGAATTACCAGACAGACGGTCCAGTGTCAGACACGGTGGAATTACAAGACAGACGGTCCAGTCTCAGACATGGTGTAATTACCAGGCAGACGGTCCACTCTCAGACATGGTTGAATTGCCAGACAGACGGTCCAGTGTCAGACACGGTGGAATTGCCAGACAGACGGTCCAGTGTCAGACATGGTGGAATTGCCCGGCAGACGGTCCAGTGTCAGACACGGTGGAATTGCCAGGCAGACGGTCCAGTCTCAGACATGGTGGAATTGTCAGACAGACGGTCCAGTGTCAGACACGGTGGAATTACCAGACAGACGGTCCTGTGTCAGACACGGTGGAATTGCCAGACAGACGGCCCAGTGTCAGACATGGTGGAATTACCAGGCAGACGGTCCAGTGTCAGACACGGTGGAATTACCAGACAGACGGTCCAGTGTCAGACACGGTGGAATTACCAGACAGACGGTCCAGCCTCAGACATGGTGGAATTACCATACAGACGGTCCAGTCTCAGACATGGTGGAATTGCCAGGCAGACGGTCCAGTGTCAGACATGGTGGAATTACCAGGCAGACGGTCCAGTCTCAGACACGGTGGAATTGCCAGGCAGACGGTCCAGTGTCAGACACGGTGGAATTGCCAGGCAGACGGTCCAGTGTCAGACATGGTGGAATTACCAGACAGACGGTCCAGTGTCAGACACGGTAGAATTGCCAGGCAGACAGTCCAGTCTCAGACATGGTGGAATTACCAGACAGACGGTCCAGTGTCAGACACGGTGGAATTACCAGACAGACGGTCCAGTGTCAGACACGGTGGAATTGCCAGGCAGACGGTCCAGTGTCAGACACGGTGGAATTACCAGGCAGACGGCCCAGTGTCAGACACGGTGGAATTGCCAGACAGACGGTCCAGTGTCAGACACGGTGGAATTACCAGACAGACGGCCCAGTGTCAGACACGGTGGAATTGCCAGGCAGACGGTCCAGTGTCAGACACGGTGGAATTGCCAGGCAGACGGTCCAGTGTCAGACACGGTGGAATTACAAGGCAGACGGCCCAGTGTCAGACACGGTGGAATTACCAGACAGACGGTCCAGCCTCAGACATGGTGGAATTACCAGACAGACGGTCCAGTGTCAGACACGGTGGAATTGCCAGGCAGACGGTCCAGTGTCAGACACGGCGGAATTGCCAGGCAGACGGTCCAGTGTCAGACATGGTGGAATTACCAGACAGACGGTCCAGTGTCAGACACGGTGGAATTGCCAGGCAGACGGTCCAGTCTCAGACATGGTGGAATTACCAGACAGACGGTCCAGTGTCAGACACGGTGGAATTACCAGACAGACGGTCCAGTGTCAGACATGGTGGAATTGCCAGGCAGACGGTCCAGTGTCAGACATGGTGGAATTACAAAGCAGACGGTCCGGTGTCAGATATGGTGGAATTGCCAGACAGACGGTCCAGTGTCAGACACGGTGGAATTACCAGGCAGACGGTCCAGTGTCAGACACGGTGGAATTACCAGACAGACGGTCCAGTGTCAGACATGGTTGAATTACCAGGCAGACGGTCCAGTGTCAGACATGGTGGAATTACCAGACAGACTGTCCAGTGTCAGACACGGTGGAATTGCCAGGCAGACGGTCCAGTGTCAGACACGGTGGAATTGCCAGACAGACGGTCCAGTGTCAGACATGGTGGAATTGCCCGGCAGACGGTCCAGTTTCAGACATGGTGGAATTACAAGGCAGACGGCCCAGTGTCAGACATGGTGGAATTGCCAGACAGACGGTCCAGTGTCAGACACGGTGGAATTACCAGACAGACGGCCCAGTGTCAGACACGGTGGAATTGCCAGGCAGACGGTCCAGTGTCAGACACGGTGGAATTACCAGACAGACGGTCCAGTGTCAGACACGGTGGAATTGCCAGGCAGACGGTCCAGTGTCAGACACGGTGGAATTACCAGACAGACGGACCAGTGTCAGGCACGGTGGAATTACCAGACAGACGGTCCAGTGTCAGACATGGTGGAATTGCCAGGCAGACGGTCCAGTGTCAGACACGGTGCAATTACCAGACAGACGGACCAGTGTCAGACACGGTGGAATTGCCAGACAGACGGTCCAGTGTCAGACATGGTGGAATTACCAGACAGACGGTCCAGTCTCAGACACGGTGGAATTGCCAGGCAGACGGTCCAGTGTCAGACATGGTGGAATTGCCAGACAGACGGTCCAGTGTCCGACATGGTGGAATTACCAGGCAGACGGTCCAGTCTCAGACATGGTGGAATTGCCAGACAGACGGTCCAGTCTCAGACACGGTGAAATTGCCAGGCAGACGGTCCAGTGTAAGACACGGTGGAATTACCAGACAGACGGTCCAGTGTCAGACATGGTGGAATTGCCAGGCAGACGGTCCAGTGTCAGACACGGTGGAATTACCAGGCAGACGGTCCAGTGTCAGACACGGTGGAATTACCAGACAGACGGCCCAGTGTCAGACATGGTGGAATTACCAGACAGACGGTCCAGTCTCAGACATGGTGGAATTGCCAGGCAGACGGTCCAGTGTCCGACATGGTGGAATTACCAGACAGACGGTCCAGTGTCAGACACGGTGGAATTGCCAGGCAGACGGTCCAGTGTCAGACACGGTGGAATTACAAGACAGACGGTCCAGTCTCAGACATGGTGTAATTACCAGGCAGACGGTCCACTCTCAGACATGGTTGAATTGCCAGACAGACGGTCCAGTGTCAGACACGGTGGAATTGCCAGACAGACGGTCCAGTGTCAGACATGGTGGAATTGCCCGGCAGACGGTCCAGTGTCAGACACGGTGGAATTGCCAGGCAGACGGTCCAGTCTCAGACATGGTGGAATTGTCAGACAGACGGTCCAGTGTCAGACACGGTGGAATTACCAGACAGACGGTCCAGTGTCAGACACGGTGGAATTGCCAGGCAGACGGCCCAGTGTCAGACACGGTGGAATTACCAGGCAGACGGTCCAGTGTCAGACACGGTGGAATTGCCAGACAGACGGTCCAGTCTCAGACACGGTGGAATTACCAGACAGACGGTCCAGTGTCAGACACGGTGCAATTACCAGGCAGACGGCCCAGTGTCAGACACGGTGGAATTACCAGACAGATGGTCCAGTCTCAGACACGGTGGAATTGCCAGGCAGACGGTCCAGTCTCAGACACGGTGGAATTGTCAGACAGACGGTCCAGTGTCAGACACGGTGGAATTGCCAGGCAGACGGTCCAGTGTCAGACACGGTGGAATTACCAGACAGACGGTCCAGTGTCAGACACGGTGGAATTACCAGGCAGACGGTCCAGTGTCAGACATGGTGGAATTGCCAGACAGACGGTCCAGTGTCAGACATGGTGGAATTACCAGACAGACGGTCCAGTGTCAGACACGGTGGAATTACCAGACAGACGGTCCAGTGTCAGACATGGTGGAATTGCCAGACAGACGGTCCAGTGTCAGACACGGTGGAATTGCCAGGCAGACGGTCCAGTGTCAGACACGGTGGAATTGCCAGACAGACGGTCCAGTGTCAGACATGGTGGAATTGCCAGACAGACGGTCCAGTGTCAGACAGGGTGGAATTACCAGACAGACGGTCCAGTCTCAGACATGGTGGAATTGCCAGGCAGTCGGTCCAGTGTCAGACATGGTGGAATTGTCAGACAGACGGTCCAGTGTCAGACACGGTGGAATTGCCAGACAGACGGTCCAGTGTCAGACACGGTGGAATTGCCAGGCAGACGGTCCAGTCTCAGACACGGTGGAATTGCCAGACAGACGGTCCAGTGTCAGACACGGTGGAATTACCAGGCAGACGGCCCAGTGTCAGACACGGTGGAATTGCCAGGCAGACGGTCCAGTGTCAGACAGGGTGGAATTACCAGACAGACGGTCCAGTCTCAGACATGGTGGAATTGCCAGGCAGTCGGTCCAGTGTCAGACACGGTGGAATTGCCAGGCAGACGGTCCAGTGTCAGACATGGTGGAATTACCAGGCAGACGGTCCAGTGTCAGACAGGGTGGAATTACCAGACAGACGGTCCAGTCTCAGACATGGTGGAATTGCCAGGCAGTCGGTCCAGTGTCAGACACGATGGAATTGCCAGGCAGTCGGTCCAGTGTCAGACATGGTGGAATTGCCAGGCAGACGGTCCGGTGTCAGACACGGTGGAATTACCAGGCAGACGGTCCAGTGTCAGACACGGTGGAATTGCCAGACAGACGGTCCAGTGTCAGACATGGTGGAATTGCCCGGCAGACGTTCCAGTTTCAGACATGGTGGAATTACAAGGCAGACGGACCAGTGTCAGACATGGTGGAATTGCCAGGCAGACGGTCCAGTGTCAGACACGGTGGAATTGCCAGGCAGACGGTCCAGTGTCAGAAACGGTGGAATTACCAGACAGACGGACCAGTGACAGACACGGTGGAATTACCAGACAGGCGGTCCAGTTTCAGACACGGTGGAATTGCCAGGCAGACGGTCCAGTGTCAGACACAGTGGAATTGCCAGACAGACGGCCCAGTGTCAGACACGGTGGAATTACCAGACAGACGGTCCAGTGTCAGACATGGTGGAATTGCCAGGCAGACGGTCCAGTGTCAGACACGGTGCAATTACCAGACAGACGGACCAGTGTCAGACACGGTAGAATTACCAGACAGACGGTCCAGTGTCAGACATGGTGGAATTACCAGGCAGACGGTCCAGTGTCAGACACGGTGGAATTACCAGACAGACGGTCCAGTGTCAGACATGGTGGAATTGCCAGGCAGACGGTCCAGTGTCAGACACGGTGGAATTACCAGGAAGACGGTCCAGTGTCAGACACGGTGGAATTGTCAGACAGACGGTCCAGTGTCAGACACGGTGGAATTACCAGACAGACGGTCCAGTGTCAGACACGGTGGAATTGCCAGGCAGACGGTCCACTCTCAGACATGGTGGAATTACCAGGCAGACGGTCCAGTGTCAGACACGGTGGAATTACCAGACAGACGGTCCAGTGTCAGACATGGTGGAATTACCAGGCAGACGGTCCAGTGTCAGACATGGTGGAATTGCCAGGCAGACGGTCCAGTGTCAGACACGGTGAAATTGCCAGGCAGACGGTCCAGTGTCAGACACGGTGAAATTGCCAGGCAGACGGTCCAGTGTCAGACACGGTGGAATTGTCAGGCAGAAGGTCCAGTGTCAGACACGGTGGAATTGCCAGGCAGACGGTCCAGTGTCAGACATGGTGGAATTACCAGACAGACGGTCCAGTGTCAGACATGGTGGAATTACCAGACAGACGGTCCAGTGTCAGACATGGTGGAATTGCCAGACAGACGGTCCAGTGTCAGACACGGTGGAATTGCCAGGCAGACGGTCCAGTGTCAGACACGGTGGAATTGCCAGACAGACGGTCCAGTGTCAGACATGGTGGAATTGCCAGACAGACGGTCCAGTGTCAGACAGGGTGGAATTACCAGACAGACGGTCCAGTCTCAGACATGGTGGAATTGCCAGGCAGTCGGTCCAGTGTCAGACATGGTGGAATTGTCAGACAGACGGTCCAGTGTCAGACACGGTGGAATTGCCAGACAGACGGTCCAGTGTCAGACACGGTGGAATTGCCAGGCAGACGGTCCAGTCTCAGACACGGTGGAATTGCCAGACAGACGGTCCAGTGTCAGACACGGTGGAATTACCAGGCAGACGGCCCAGTGTCAGACACGGTGGAATTGCCAGGCAGACGGTCCAGTGTCAGACAGGGTGGAATTACCAGACAGACGGTCCAGTCTCAGACATGGTGGAATTGCCAGGCAGTCGGTCCAGTGTCAGACACGGTGGAATTGCCAGGCAGACGGTCCAGTGTCAGACATGGTGGAATTACCAGGCAGACGGTCCAGTGTCAGACAGGGTGGAATTACCAGACAGACGGTCCAGTCTCAGACATGGTGGAATTGCCAGGCAGTCGGTCCAGTGTCAGACACGGTGGAATTGCCAGACAGACGGTCCAGTGTCAGACACGGTGCAATTACCAGGCAGACGGCCCAGTGTCAGACACGGTGGAATTACCAGACAGATGGTCCAGTCTCAGACAGGGTGGAATTGCCAGACAGACGGTCCAGTCTCAGACACGGTGGAATTACCAGGCAGACGGTCCAGTGTCAGACATGGTGGAATTACCAGACAGACGGTCCAGCCTCAGACATGGTGGAATTACCAGACAGACGGTCCTGTGTCAGACACGGTGGAATTGCCAGACAGACGGCCCAATGTCAGACATGGTGGAATTACCAGACAGACGGTCCAGCCTCAGACATGGTGGAATTACCATACAGACGGTCCAGTCTCAGACATGGTGGAATTGCCAGGCAGACGGTCCAGTGTCAGACACGGTGGAATTACCAGACAGACGGTCCAGTGTCAGACACGGTGGAATTACCAGACAGACGGTCCAGCCTCAGACATGGTGGAAATACCATACAGACGGTCCAGTCTCAGACATGGTGGAATTGCCAGGCAGACGGTCCAGTCTCAGACATGGTGGAATTGCCAGACAGACGGTCCAGTGTCAGACACGGTGGAATTACCATACAGACGGTCCAGTCTCAGACATGGTGGAATTGCCAGACAGACGGTCCAGTGTCAGACACGGTGGAATTACCAGACAGACGGTCCAGTGTCAGACACGGTGGAATTACCAGGCAGACGGTCCAGTCTCAGACACGGTGGAATTGCCAGGCAGACGGTCCAGTGTCAGACACGGTGGAATTGCCAGGCATACGGTCCAGTGTCAGACATGGTGGAATTGCCAGACAGACGGTCGACTCTCAGACATGGTGGAATTGCCAGGCAGACGGTCCAGTGTCAGACACGGTGGAATTGCCAGGCAGACGGTCCAGTGTCAGACATGGTGGAATTACCAGACAGACGGTCCAGTGTCAGACACGGTAGAATTGCCAGGCAGACAGTCCAGTCTCAGACATGGTGGAATTACCAGACAGACGGTCCTGTGTCAGACACGGTGGAATTACCAGACAGACGGTCCAGAGTCAGACACGGTGGAATTGCCAGACAGACGGTCCAGTGTCAGACACGGTGGAATTACCAGGCAGACGGCCCAGTGTCAGAAACGGTGGAATTGCCAGACAGACGGTCCAGTGTCAGACACGGTGGAATTACCAGACAGACGGTCCAGTGTCAGACACGGTGGAATTGCCAGGCAGACGGTCCAGTCTCAGACATGGTGGAATTACCAGACAGACGGTCCAGTGTCAGACACGGTGGAATTACCAGACAGACGGTCCAGTGTCAGACACGGTGGAATTGCCAGGCAGACGGTCCAGTGTCAGACATGGTGGAATTACAAAGCAGACGGTCCGGTGTCAGATATGGTGGAATTGCCAGACAGACGGTCCAGTGTCAGACACGGTGGAATTACCAGGCAGACGGTCCAGTGTCAGACACGGTGGAATTACCACACAGACGGTCCAGTGTCAGACATGGTTGAATTACCAGGCAGACGGTCCAGTGTCAGACATGGTGGAATTACCAGACAGACTGTCCAGTGTCAGACACGGTGGAATTGCCAGGCAGACGGTCCAGTGTCAGACACGGTGGAATTGCCAGACAGACGGTCCAGTGTCAGACATGGTGGAATTGCCCGGCAGACGTTCCAGTTTCAGACATGGTGGAATTACAAGGCAGACGGCCCAGTGTCAGACATGGTGGAATTGCCAGGCAGACGGTCCAGTGTCAGACACGGTGGAATTGCCAGGCAGACGGTCCAGTGTCAGAAACGGTGGAATTACCAGACAGACGGACCAGTGACAGACACGGTGGAATTACCAGACAGGCGGTCCAGTTTCAGACACGGTGGAATTGCCAGGCAGACGGTCCAGTGTCAGACACGGTGGAATTGCCAGACAGACGGTCCAGTGTCAGACATGGTGGAATTACCAGACAGACGGTCCAGTGTCAGACATGGTGGAATTGCCAGGCAGACGGTCCAGTGTCAGACACGGTGCAATTACCAGACAGACGGACCAGTGTCAGACACGGTGGAATTGCCAGGCAGACGGTCCAGTGTCAGACACGGTGGAATTACCAGGCAGACGGTCCAGTGTCAGACATGGTGGAATTGCCAGACAGACGGCCCAGTGTCAGACACGGTGGAATTACCAGACAGACGGTCCAGTGTCAGACATGGTGGAATTGCCAGGCAGACGGTCCAGTGTCAGACACGGTGCAATTACCAGACAGACGGACCAGTGTCAGACACGGTAGAATTACCAGACAGACGGTCCAGTGTCAGACATGGTGGAATTACCAGGCAGACGGTCCAGTGTCAGACACGGTGGAATTACCAGACAGACGGTCCAGTGTCAGACATGGTGGAATTGCCAGGCAGACGGTCCAGTGTCAGACACTGTGGAATTACCAGGAAGACGGTCCAGTGTCAGACACGGTGGAATTGTCAGACAGACGGTCCAGTGTCAGACACGGTGGAATTACCAGACAGACGGTCCAGTGTCAGACACGGTGGAATTGCCAGGCAGACGGTCCACTCTCAGACATGGTGGAATTACCAGGCAGACGGTCCAGTGTCAGACACGGTGGAATTACCAGACAGACGGTCCAGTGTCAGACATGGTGGAATTACCAGGCAGACGGTCCAGTGTCAGACATGGTGGAATTGCCAGGCAGACGGTCCAGTGTCAGACACGGTGGAATTGTCAGGCAGAAGGTCCAGTGTCAGACACGGTGGAATTACCAGACAGACGGACTAGTGTCAGACACGGTGGAATTACCAGGCAGACGGTCCAGTGTCAGACATGGTGGAATTACCAGGCAGACGGTCCAGTGTCAGACACGGTGGAATTACCAGACAGACGGTCCAGTGTCAGACATGGTGGAATTACCAGGCAGACGGTCCAGTGTCAGACACGGTGGAATTACCAGACAGACGGTCCAGTGTCAGACATGGTGGAATTACCAGGCAGACGGTCCAGTCTCAGACACGGTGGAATTACCAGACAGACGGTCCAGTGTCAGACATGGTGGAATTGTCAGGCAGACGGTCCAGTGTCAGACACGGTGGAATTGCCAGGCAGACGGTCCAGTGTCAGACATGGTGGAATTGCCAGGCAGACGGTCCAGTCTCAGACATGGTGGAATTACCAGGCAGACGGTCCAGTGTCAGACATGGTGGAATTACCAGGCAGACGGTCCAGTGTCAGACACGGTGGAATTGCCAGGCAGACGGTCCACTCTCAGACATGGTTGAATTACCAGACAGACGGTCCAGTGTCAGACATGGTGGAATTACCAGGCAGACGGTCCAGTGTCAGACACGGTGGAATTACCAGGCAGACGGTCCAGTGTCAGACACGGTGGAATTACCAGGCAGACGGTCCAGTGTCAGACACGGTGGAATTGCCAGGCAGACGGTCCAGTGTCAGACACGGTGGAATTGCCAGACAGACGGTCCAGTGTCAGACACGGTGGAATTGCCAGACAGACGGTCCAGTGTCAGACATGGTGGAATTAACAGGCAGACGGTCCAGTGTCAGACACGGTGGAATTACCAGGCAGACGGTCCAGTGTCAGACACGGTGGAATTACCAGACAGACGGTCCAGTGTCAGACATAGTGGAATTACCAGGCAGACGGTCCAGTGTCAGACATGGTGGAATTGCCAGGCAGACGGTCCAGTGTCAGACACGGTGGAATTACCAGACAGACGGTCCAGTGTCAGACACGGTGGAATTACCAGACAGACGGTCCAGTGTCAGACACGGTGGAATTACCAGACGGACGGTCCAGTGTCAGACACGGTGGAATTGCCAGGCAGACGGTCCAGTGTCAGACATGGTGGAATTACAAAGCAGACGGTCCGGTGTCAGACACGGTGGAATTACCAGTCAGACGGTGCAGTGTCAGACACGGTGGAATTGCCAGACAGACGGTCCAGTGTCAGACACGGTGGAATTACCAGGCAGACGGACCAGTGTCAGACACGGTGGAATTACCAGACAGACGGACCAGTGTCAGACACGGTGGAATTGCCAGACAGACGGTCCAGTCTCAGACATGGTGGAATTACCAGACAGACGGACCAGTCTCAGACATGGTGGAATTACCAGGCAGACGGTCCAGTGTCAGACACGGTGGAATTACCAGACACACGGACCAGTCTCAGACATGGTGGAATTGCCAGACAGACGGTCCAGTGTCAGACATGGTTGAATTACCAGGCAGACGGTCCAGTGTCAGACATGGTGGAATTACCAGACAGACGGTCCAGTGTCAGACACGGTGGAATTGCCAGGCAGACGGTCCAGTGTCAGACACGGTGGAATTACCAGAAAGACTGTCCAGTGTCAGACACGGTGGAATTGCCAGGCAGACGGTCCAGTGTCAGACACGGTGGAATTGCCAGACAGACGGTCCAGTGTCAGACATGGTGGAATTGCCCGGCAGACGGTCCAGTTTCAGACATGGTGGAAATACAAGGCAGACGGCCCAGTGTCAGACATGGTGGAATTGCCAGACAGACGGTCCAGTGTCAGACACGGTGGAATTGCCAGGCAGACGGTCCAGTGTCAGACATGGTGGAATTGCCAGGCAGACGGTCCAGTGTCAGACACGGTGGAATTGCCAGACAGACGGTCCAGTGTCAGACACGGTGGAATTGCCAGGCAGACGGTCCAGTGTCAGACACGGTGGAATTACCAGACAGACGGACCAGTGTCAGACACGGTGGAATTACCAGACAGACGGTCCAGTGTCAGACATGGTGGAATTGCCAGGCAGACGGTCCAGTGTCAGACACGGTGCAATTACCAGACAGACGGACCAGTGTCAGACACGGTGGAATTACCAGACAGACGGTCCAGTGTCAGACATGGTGGAATTACCAGGCAGACGGTCCAGTGTCAGACACGGTGGAATTACCAGACAGACGGTCCAGTGTCAGACATGGTGGAATTGCCAGGCAGACGGTCCAGTGTCAGACACGGTGGAATTACCAGACAGACGGACCAGTGTCAGACACAGTGGAATTGCCAGGCAGACGGTCCAGTGTCAGACACGGTGGAATTGTCAGACAGACGGTCCAGTGTCAGACACGGTGGAATTACCAGACAGACGGTCCAGTGTCAGACACGGTGGAATTGCCAGGCAGACGGTCCACTCTCAGACATGGTGGAATTACCAGGCAGACGGTCCAGTGTCAGACACGGTGAAATTACCAGACAGACGGTCCAGTGTCAGACATGGTGGAATTACCAGGCAGACGGTCCAGTGTCAGACATGGTGGAATTGTCAGGCAGACGGTCCAGTGTCAGACACGGTGGAATTGCCAGGCAGACGGTCCAGTGTCAGACATGGTGGAATTGCCAGGCAGACGGTCCAGTGTCAGACATGGTGGAATTACCAGGCAGACGGTCCAGTGTCAGACACGGTGGAATTGCCAGGCAGACGGTCCAGTGTCAGACACGGTGGAATTGCCAGGCAGACGGTCCAGTGTCAGACACGGTGGAATTGCCAGGCAGACGGTCCAATCTCAGACACGGTGGAATTGCCAGGCAGACGGTCCAGTGTCAGACACGGTGGAATTGCCAGGCAGACGGTCCAGTGTCAGACACGGTGGAATTGCCAGACAGACGGTCCAGTGTCAGACACGGTGGAATTGCCAGACAGACGGTCCAGTGTCAGACACGGTGGAATTGCCAGACAGACGGTCCAGTGTCAGACACGGTGGAATTGCCAGGCAGACGGTCCAGTCTCAGACATGGTGGAATTACCAGGCAGACGGTCCTGTGTCAGACACGGTGGAATTACCAGGCAGACGGTCCAGTGTCAGACACGGTGGAATTACCAGACAGATGGTCCAGTGTCAGACATAGTGGAATTACCAGGCAGACGGTCCAGTGTCAGACATGGTGGAATTGCCAGGCAGACGGTCCAGTGTCAGACACGGTGGAATTACCAGACAGACGGTCCAGTGTCAGACACAGTGGAATTGCCAGACAGACGGTCCAGTGTCAGACACGGTGGAATTACCAGACAGACGGTCCAGTGTCAGACACGGTGGAATTACCAGGCAGACGGTCCAGTGTCAGACACGGTGGAATTACCAGGCAGACGGCCCAGTGTCAGACACAGTGGAATTGCCAGACAGACGGTCCAGTGTCAGACACGGTGGAATTACCAGACAGACGGTCAAGTGTCAGACACGGTGGAATTGCCAGGCAGACGGTCCAGTGTCAGACACGGTGGAATTGCCAGGCAGACTGCCCAGTCTCAGACACGGTGGAATTACCAGACAGACGGTCCAGTATCAGACACGGTGGAATTGCCAGACAGACGGTCCAGTGTCAGACACGGTGGAATTGCCAGACAGACGGTCCAGTGTCAGACACGGTGGAATTACCAGGCAGACGGCCCAGTGTCAGACACGGTGGAATTGCCAGACAGACGGTCCAGTGTCAGACATGGTGGAATTGCCAGGCAGACGGCCCAGTGTCAGACACGGTGGAATTGCCAGGCAGACGGTCCAGTGTCAGACATGGTGGAATTGCCAGACAGACGGTCCAGTCTCAGACATGGTGGAATTACCAGTCAGACGGTCCAGTGTCAGACACGGTGGAATTACCAGGCAGACGGTCCAGTGTCAGACACGGTGGAATTGCCAGGCAGACGGTCCAGTCTCAGACACGGTGGAATTACCAGACAGACGGTCCAGTGTCAGACACGGTGGAATTGCCAGACAGACGGTCCAGTCTCAGACATGGTGGAATTGCCAGGCAGACGGCCCAGTGTCAGACACGGTGGAATTACCAGACAGACGGTCCAATGTCAGACACGGTGCAATTACCAGGCAGACGGCCCAGTGTCAGACACGGTGGAATTACCAGACAGACGGTCCAGTGTCAGACACGGTGCAATTACCAGGCAGACGGCCCAGTGTCAGACACGGTGGAATTACCAGACAGACGGTCCAGTGTCAGACACGGTGGAATTGCCAGACAGACGGTCCAGTGTCAGACACGGTGGAATTTCCAGGCAGACGGCCCAGTCTCAGACATGGTGGAATTGCCAGGCAGACGGTCCAGTGTCAGACATGGTGGAATTACCAGACAGACGGTCCAGTGTCAGACACGGTGGAATTGCCAGGCAGACGGCCCAGTCTCAGACACGGTGGAATTGCCAGGCAGACGGTCCAGTGTCAGACACGGTGGAATTACCAGACAGACGGTCCAGTGTCAGACACGGTGGAATTACCAGACAGACGGTCCAGTATCAGACACGGTGGAATTACCAGACAGACGGTCCAGTATCAGACACGGTGGAATTGTCAGGCAGACGGTCCAGTGTCAGACATGGTGGAATTGCCAGACAGACGGTCCAGTGTCAGACATGGTGGAATTTCCAGGCAGACGGTCCAGTGTCAGACACGGTGGAATTACCAGGCAGACGGTCCAGTGTCAGACATGGTGGAATTGTCAGACAGACGGTCCAGTCTCAGACACGGTGGAATTGCCAGACAGACGGTCCAGTGTCAGACACGGTGGAATTGCCAGGCAGACGGTCCAGTGTCAGACACGGTGTAATTACCAGACAGACGGTCCAGTGTCAGACATGGTGTAATTGCCAGACAGACGGTCCAGTGTCAGACATGGTGGAATTGCCAGGCAGACGGTCCAGTGTCAGACACGGTGGAATTGCCAGGCACACGGTCCAGTGTCAGACACGGTGGAATTACCAGACAGACGGTCCAGTGTCAGACATGGTGGAATTGCCAGACAGACGGTCCAGTCTCAGACACGGTGGAATTACCAGGCAGACGGTCCAGTGTCAGACACGGTGGAATTGCCAGGCAGACGGTCCAGTCTCAGACATGGTGGAATTGCCAGTCAGACGGTCCAGTCTCAGACATGGTGGAATTGCCAGACAGACGGTCCAGTGTCAGACATGGTGGAATTGCCAGACAGACGGTCCAGTGTCAGACATGGTGGAATTGCCAGTCAGACGGTCCAGTGTCAGACATGGTGGTATTGCCAGACAGACGGTCCAGTGTCAGACACGGTGGAATTGCCAGGCAGATGGTCCAGTGTCAGACACGGTGGAATTGCTAGACAGACGGTCCAGTGTCAGACACGGTGGAATTGCCAGGCAGACGGTCCAGTCTCAGGCATGGTGGAATTGCCAGACAGACGGTCCAGTGTCAGACACGGTGGAATTGACAGACAGACGGTCCAGTGTCAGACACGGTGGAATTGCCAGGCAGACGGTCCAGTGTCAGACACGGTGGAATTACCAGACAGACGGTCCAGTCTCAGACACGGTGGAATTGCCAGGCAGACGGTCCAGTCTCAGACACGGTGGAATTGCCAGGCAGACGGTCCAGTGTCAGACACGGTGTAATTACCAGACAGACGGTCCAGTCTCAGACACGGTGGAATTGCCAGACAGACGGTCCAGTGTCAGACAGGGTGGAATTACCAGGCAGATGGTCCAGTGTCAGACACGGTGGAATTGCCAGGCAGACGGTCCAGTGTCAGACACGGTGGAATTGCCAGACAGACGGTCCAGTGTCAGACAGGGTGGAATTGCCAGGCAGACGGTCCAGTGTCAGACACGGTGGAATTACCAGACAGACGGTCCAGTGTCAGACACGGTGGAATTGCCATGCAGACGGTCCGTCTCAGACATGGTGGAATTGCCAGGCAGATGGTCCAGTGTCAGACACGGTGGAATTGCCAGGCAGACGGTCCAGTGTCAGACAGGGTGGAATTACCAGGCAGATGGTCCAGTGTCAGACACGGTGGAATTGCCAGGCAGACGGTCCAGTGTCAGACACGGTGGAATTGCCAGACAGACGGTCCAGTGTCAGACACGGTGGAATTACCAGGCAGATGGTCCAGTGTCAGACACGGTGGAATTGCCAGGCAGACGGTCCAGTGTCAGACACGGTGGAATTGCCAGACAGACGGTCCAGTGTCAGACAGGGTGGAATTGCCAGGCAGACGGTCCAGTGTCAGACACGGTGGAATTACCAGACAGACGGTCCAGTGTCAGACATGGTGGAATTACCAGACAGACGGTCCAGTGTCAGACATGGTGGAATTGCCAGACAGACGGTCCAGTGTCAGACACGGTGGAATTGCCAGACAGACGGTCCAGTATCAGACATGGTGGAATTGCCAGGCAGACGGTCCAGTTTCAGACAGGGTGGAATTGCCAGACAGACGGTCCAGTGTCAGACACGGTGGAATTGCCAGGCAGACGGTCCAGTGTCAGACACGGTGGAATTGCCAGGCAGACGGTCCAGTGTCAGACACGGTGGAATTGCCAGGCAGACGGTCCAGTGTCAGACACGGTGGAATTGCCAGGCAGACGGTCCAGTCTCAGACATGGTGGAATTGCCAGGCAGACGGTCCAGTGTCAGACATGGTGGAATTACCAGACAGACGGTCCAGCCTCAGGCATGGTGGAATTACCAGACAGACGGTCCAGTCTCAGACACGGTGGAATTGCCAGGCAGACGGTCCAGTGTCAGACACGGTGGAATTGCCAGGCAGACGGACCAGTGTCAGACACGGTGGAATTGCCAGGCAGACGGCCCAGTGTCAGACATGGTGGAATTACCAGACAGACGGTCCAGTGTCAGACACGGTGGAATTACCAGGCAGGCGGTCCAGTGTCAGACATGGTGGAATTACCAGACAGACGGTCCAGTGTCAGACACGGTGGAATTGCCAGGCAGGCGGTCCAGTGTCAGACACGGTGGAATTGCCAGGCAGACGGTCCAGTCTCAGACATGGTGGAATTACCAGACAGACGGTCCAGTGTCAGGCACGGTGGAATTACCAGACAGACGGTCCAGTGTCAGACACGGTGGAATTACCAGGCAGACGGTCCAGTCTCAGACATGGTGGAATTGCCAGGCAGACGGTCCAGTGTCAGACATGGTGGAATTGCCAGACAGACGGTCCAGTGTCAGACACGGTGGAATTGCCAGACAGACGGTCCAGTGTCAGACACGGTGGAATTACCAGGCAGACGGTCCAGTCTCAGACACGGTGGAATTACCAGGCAGACGGTCCAGTGTCAGAAACGGTGGAATTGCCAGACAGAAAGTCCAGTCTCAGACACGGTGGAATTACCAGGCAGACGGTCCAGTGTCAGACGCGGTGGAATTACCAGACAGTCGGTCCAGTGTCAGACATGGTGGAATTGCCAGGCAGACGGTCCACTCTCAGACACGGTGGAATTACCAGACAGACGGTCCAGTGTCAGACACGGTTGAATTGCCAGGCAGACGGTCCATTGTCAGACACGGTGGAATTTCCAGACAGTCGGTCCAGTGTCAGACACGGTGGAATTGCCCGGCAGACGGTCCAGTGTCAGACATGGTGGAAGTACAAGGCAGACGGCCCAGTGTCAGACATGGTCGAATTGCCCGGCAGACGGTCCAGTGTCAGACATGGTGGAATTCCAAGGCAGACGGCCCAGTGTCAGACACGGTGGAATTGCCAGCCAGACGGTCCAGTATCAGACACGGTGGAATTGCCAGGCAGACGGTCCAGTGTCAGACACGGTGGAATTACCAGACAGACGGACCAGTGTCAGACACGGTGGAATTGCCAGGCAGACGGTCCAGTGTCAGACACGGTGGAATTACCAGACAGACGGTCCAGTGTCAGACACGGTGGAATTGCCAGGCAGACGGTCCAGTGTCAGACATGGTGCAATTACCAGGCAGACGGTCCAGTGTCAGACATGGTGGAATTGCCAGACAGACGGTCCAGTCTCAGACACGGTGGAATTACCAGACAGACGGTCCAGTGTCAGACACGGTGGAATTGCCAGGCAGACGGGCCAGTGTCAGACACGGTGGAATTGCCAGACAGACGGCCCAGTGTCAGACACGGTGGAATTACCTGACAGACGGTCCAGTGTCAGACATGGTGGAATTGCCAGACAGACGGTCCAGTGTCAGACACGGTGGAATTACCAGACAGACGGTCCAGTGTCAGACATGGTGAAATTGCCAGAGAGACGGTCCAGTGTCAGACATGGTGGAATTGCCAGACAGACGGTCCAGTGTCAGACACGGTGGAATTACCAGACAGACGGTCCAGTGTCAGACACGGTGGAATTGCCAGACAGACGGTCCAGTGTCAGACACGGTGGAATTACCAGACAGACGGCCCAGTGTCAGACACGGTGGAATTGCCAGACAGACGGCCCAGTGTCAGACACGGTGGAATTACCAGGCAGACGGTCCAGTGTCAGACATGGTGGAATTGCCAGACAGACGGCCCAGTGTCAGACACGGTGGAATTACCAGACAGACGGTCCAGTGTCAGACATGGTGGAATTACCAGACAGACGGTCCAGTGTCAGACACGGTGGAATTGCCAGGCAGACGGCCCAGTCTCAGACACGGTGGAATTGCCAGGCAGACGGTCCAGTGTCAGACACGGTGGAATTACCAGACAGACGGTCCAGTGTCAGACACGGTGGAATTACCAGGCAGACGGTCCAGTCTCAGACATGGTGGAATTCCCAGACAGACGGTCCAGTGTCAGACACGGTGGAATTACCAGACAGACGGTCCAGTCTCAGACACGGTGGAATTACCAGGCAGACGGTCCAGTGTCAGACACGGTGGAATTACCAGACAGACGGTCCAGTGTCAGACACGGTGGAATTGCCAGGCAGACGGTCCAGTGTCAGACACGGTGGAATTGCCAGACAGACGGTCCAGTCTCAGACATGGTGGAATTGCCAGTCAGACGGTCCAGTGTCAGACATGGTGGAATTGCCAGACAGACGGTCCAGTGTCAGACATGGTGGAATTGCCAGACAGACGGTCCAGTGTCAGACATGGTGGAATTGCCAGTCAGACGGTCCAGTGTCAGACATGGTGGAATTGCCAGACAGACGGTCCAGTGTCAGACACGGTGGAATTGCCAGGCAGACGGTCCAGTGTCAGACACGGTGGAATTGCCAGACAGACGGTCCAGTGTCAGACACGGTGGAATTGCCAGGCAGACGGTCCAGTCTCAGGCATGGTGGAATTGCCAGACAGACGGTCCAGTGTCAGACACGGTGGAATTGCCAGGCAGACGGTCCAGTGTCAGACACGGTGGAATTGCCAGGCAGACGGTCCAGTGTCAGACACGGTGGAATTACCAGACAGACGGTCCAGTCTCAGACACGGTGGAATTGCCAGGCAGACGGTCCAGTCTCAGACACGGTGGAATTGCCAGGCAGACGGTCCAGTGTCAGACATGGTGGAATTGCCAGACAGACGGTCCAGTGTCAGACACGGTGGAATTACCAGACAGACGGTCCAGTGTCAGACACGGTGGAATTACCAGGCAGACGGTCCAGTCTCAGACATGGTGGAATTGCCAGGCAGACGGTCCAGTCTCAGACACGGTGGAATTGCCAGGCAGACGGTCCAGTGTCAGACATGGTGGAATTGCCAGACAGACGGTCCAGTGTCAGACACGGTGGAATTGCCAGACAGACGGTCCAGTGTCAGACACGGTGGAATTGACAGGCAGACGGTCCTGTGTCAGTCATGGTGGAATTGCCAGACAGACGGCCCAGTGTCAGACACGGTGGAATTGCCAGGCAGGCGGTCCAGTGTCAGACAGGGTGGAATTGCCAGGCAGACGGTCCAGTGTCAGACATGGTGGAATTGCCAGACAGACGGTCCAGTGTCAGACAGGGTGGAATTGCCAGGCAGACGGTCCAGTGTCAGACACGGTGGAATTACCAGACAGACGGTCCAGTGTCAGACATGGTGGAATTACCAGACAGACGGTCCAGTGTCAGACATGGTGGAATTGCCAGACAGACGGTCCAGTGTCAGACACGGTGGAATTGCCAGACAGACGGTCCAGTATCAGACATGGTGGAATTGCCAGGCAGACGGTCCAGTGTCAGACAGGGTGGAATTGCCAGACAGACGGTCCAGTGTCAGACACGGTGGAATTGCCAGGCAGACGGTCCAGTGTCAGACACGGTGGAATTGCCAGGCAGACGGTCCAGTGTCAGACACGGTGGAATTGCCAGGCAGACGGTCCAGTGTCAGACACGGTGGAATTGCCAGGCAGACGGTCCAGTCTCAGACATGGTGGAATTGCCAGGCAGACGGTCCAGTGTCAGACATGGTGGAATTACCAGGCAGACGGTCCAGTGTCAGACATGGTGGAATTACCAGACAGACGGTCCAGTCTCAGACACGGTGGAATTACCAGACAGACGGTCCAGTGTCAGACACGGTGCAATTACCAGACAGACGGTCCAGTGTCAGACACGGTGGACTTACCAGGCAGACGGTCCAGTGTCAGACATGGTGGAATTGCCAGACAGACGGTCCAGTGTCAGACACGGTGGAATTGCCAGACAGACGGTCCAGTGGCAGACATGGTGGAATTACCAGGCAGACGGTCCAGTCTCAGACACGGTGGAATTACCAGGCAGACGGTCCAGTGTCAGACACGGTGGAATTACCAGACAGTCGGTCCAGTGTCAGACATGGTGGAATTGCCAGACAGAATGTCCAGTCTCAGACACGGTGGAATTACCAGGCAGACGGTCCAGTGCCAGACACGGTGGAATTACCAGACAGTCGGTCCAGTGTCAGACATGGTGGAATTGCCAGGCAGACGGTCCACTCTCAGACACGGTGGAATTACCAGACAGACGGTCCAGTGTCAGACACGGTTGAATTGCCAGGCAGACGGTCCATTGTCAGACACGGTGGAATTGCGAGACAGTCGGTCCAGTGTCAGACACGGTGGAATTGCCCGGCAGACGGTCCAGTGTCAGACATGGTGGAAGTACAAGGCAGACGGCCCAGTGTCAGACATGGTGGAATTGCCCGGCAGACGGTCCAGTGTCAGACATGGTGGAATTACAAGGCAGACGGCCCAGTGTCAGACATGGTGGAATTGCCAGACAGACGGTCCAGTGTCAGACATGGTGGAATTGCCAGGCAGACGGTCCGGTGTCAGACACGGTGGAATTGCCAGGCAGACGGACCAGTGTCAGACACGGTGGAATTACCAGACAGACGGTCCAGTGTCAGACACGGTGGAATTGCCAGGCAGACGGTCCAGTGTCAGACACGGTGGAATTACCAGACAGACGGACCAGTGTCAGACACGGTGGAATTACCAGACAGACGGTCCAGTGTCAGACATGGTGGAATTGCCAGGCAGACGGTCCAGTGTCAGACACGGTGGAATTACCAGACAGACGGACCAGTGTCAGACACGGTGGAATTACCAGGCAGACGGTCCAGTGTCAGACACGGTGTAATTACCAGACAGACGGTCCAGTGTCAGACACGGTGAAATTACCAGACAGACGGTCCAGTGTCAGACATGGTGGAATTACCAGACAGACGGTCCAGTCTCAGACACGGTGGAATTGCCAGACAGACGGACTAGTGTCAGACACGGTGGAATTACCAGGCAGACGGTCCAGTGTCAGACACGGTGGAATTACCAGACAGACGGACCAGTGTCAGACACGGTGGAATTACCAGGCAGACGGTCCAGTGTCAGACACGGTGGAATTACCAGACAGACGGTCCAGTGTCAGACACGGTGGAATTACCAGACAGACGGTCCAGTGTCAGACACGGTGGAATTACCAGGCAGACGGTCCAGTGTCAGACATGGTGGAATTACCAGACAGACGGTCCAGTCTCAGACACGGTGGAATTGCCAGGCAGACGGTCCAGTGTCAGACACGGTGGAATTACCAGACAGACGGACCAGTGTCAGACACGGTGGAATTGCCAAGCAGACGGTCCAGTGTCAGACACGGTGGAATTACCAGACAGACGGACCAGTGTCAGACACGGTGGAATTGCCAGGCAGACGGTCCAGTGTCAGACACGGTGGAATTGTCAGACAGACGGTCCAGTGTCAGACACGGTGGAATTACCAGACAGACGGTCCAGTGTCAGACACGGTGGAATTGCCAGGCAGACGGTCCAGTGTCAGACACGGTGGAATTGCCAGACAGACGGTCCAGTGTCAGACACGGTGGAGTTACCAGGCAGACGGTCCAGTGTCAGACATGGTGGAATTGCCAGGCAGACGGTCCAGTCTCAGACATGGTGGAATTACCAGACAGGTGGTCCAGTGTCAGACACGGTGGAATTGCCAGACAGACGGCCCAGTGTCAGACACGGTGGAATTACCAGACAGACGGTCCAGTGTCAGACATGGTGGAATTGCCAGACAGACGGTCCAGTGTCAGACACGGTGGAATTACCAGACAGACGGTCCAGTGTCAGACACGGTGGAATTGCCAGACAGACGGTCCAGTGTCAGACACGGTGGAATTACCAGACAGACGGCCCAGTGTCAGACATGGTGGAATTGCCAGGCAGACGGTCCAGTGTCAGACATGGTGGAATTGCCAGGCAGACGGTCCAGTGTCAGACATGGTGGAATTACCAGACAGACGGTCCAGTGTCAGACACGGTGGAATTGCCAGACAGACGGTCCAGTGTCAGACACGGTGGAATTACCAGACAGACGGCCCAGTGTCAGACATGGTGGAATTGCCAGGCAGACGGTCCAGTGTCAGACATGGTGGAATTGCCAGGCAGACGGTCCAGTCTCAGACATGGTGGAATTACCAGACAGACGGTCCAGTGTCAGACACGGTGGAATTACCAGACAGACGGCCCAGTGTCAGACACGGTGGAATTACCAGGCAGACGGTCCAGTGTCAGACATGGTGGAATTGCCAGACAGACGGCCCAGTGTCAGACACGGTGGAATTACCAGGCAGACGGTCCAGTGTCAGACATGGTGGAATTGCCAGGCAGACGGTCCAGTGTCAGACATGGTGGAATTGCCAGACAGACGGTCCAGTGTCAGACACGGTGGAATTGCCAGACAGGCGGTCCAGTGTCAGACACGGTGGAATTACCAGACAGACGGTCCAGTGTCAGACATGGTGGAATTACCAGACAGACGGCCCAGTGTCAGACATGGTGGAATTGCCAGACAGACGGCCCAGTGTCAGACACGGTTGAATTACCAGACAGACGGTCCAGTGTCAGACACGGTGGAATTGACAGACAGACGGTCCAGTGTCAGACACGGTGGAATTACCAGGCAGACGGTCCAGTGTCAGACACGGTGGAATTGCCAGGCAGACGGTCCAGTGTCAGACACGGTGGAATTGCCAGACAGACGGTCCAGTCTCAGACACGGTGGAATTACCAGACAGACGGTCCAGTGTCAGACATGGTGGAATTGCCAGACAGACGGTCCAGTGTCAGACACGGTGAAATTGCCAGACAGACGGTCCAGTCTCAGACATGGTGGAATTACCAGACAGACGGTCCAGTGTCAGACACGGTGGAATTACCAGACAGACGGTCCAGTGTCAGACACGGTGGAATTACCAGGCAGACGGTCCAGTGTCAGACACGGTGGAATTACCAGGAAGACGGTCCAGTGTCAGACATGGTGGAATTACCAGACAGACGGTCCAGTGTCAGACACGGTGGAATTACCAGGAAGACGGTCCAGTGTCAGACATGGTGGAATTACCAGACAGACGGTCCAGTCTCAGACATGGTGGAATTACCAGGAAGACGGTCCAGTGTCAGACACGGTGGAATTACCAGACAGACGGTCCAGTCTCAGACATGGTGGAATTACCAGGAAGACGGTCCAGTGTCAGACACGGTGGAATTACCAGACAGACGGTCCAGTGTCAGACACGGTGGAATTGCCAGACAGACGGTCCAGTGTCAGACACGGTGGAATTACCAGACAGACGGTCCAGTGTCAGACACGGTGGAATTACCAGACAGACGGTCCAGTGTCAGACACGGTGGAATTACCAGACAGACGGTCCAGTGTCAGACATGGTGGAATTGCCAGACAGACGGTCCACTGTCAGACACGGTGGAATTACCAGACAGACGGTCCAGTGTCAGACACGGTGGAATTACCAGACAGACGGTCCAGTGTCAGACACGGTGGAATTGCCAGACAGACGGTCCAGTGTCAGACACGGTGGAATTACCAGACAGACGGTCCAGTCTCAGACATGGTGGAATTACCAGACAGACGGTCCAGTCTCAGACACGGTGGAATTACCAGACAGACGGTCCAGTCTCAGACATGGTGGAATTACCAGACAGACGGTCCAGTGTCAGACACGGTGGAATTACCAGGAAGACGGTCCAGTGTCAGACATGGTGGAATTACCAGACAGACGGTCCAGTCTCAGACATGGTGGAATTGCCAGGCAGACGGTCCAGTGTCAGACACGGTGGAATTACCAGACAGACGGTCCAGTCTCAGACATGGTGGAATTACCAGACAGACGGTCCAGTGTCAGACACGTGGAATTACCAGGAAGACGGTCCAGTGTCAGACACGGTGGAATTACCAGACAGACGGTCCAGTCTCAGACATGGTGGAATTACCAGACAGACGGTCCAGTCTCAGATACGGTGGAATTACCAGACAGACGGTCCAGTCTCAGACATGGTGGAATTACCAGACAGACGGTCCAGTGTCAGACACGGTGGAATTACCAGGCAGACGGTCTTGTGTCAGACATGGTGGAATTACCAGGCAGACGGTCCAGTGTCAGACATGGTGGAATTGCCAGGCAGACGGTCCAGTGTCAGACACGGTAGAATTGCCAGACAGACGGTCCAGTCTCAGACACGGTGGAATTGCCAGGCAGACGGTCCAGTCTCAGACACGGTGGAATTGCCAGACAGACGGTCCAGTGTCAGACACGGTGGAATTGCCAGGCAGACGGTCCAGTGTCAGACATGGTGGAATTACCAGGCAGACGGTCCAGTGTCAGACACGGTGGAATTGCCAGACAGACGGTCTTGTGTCAGACATGGTGGAATTACCAGGCAGACGGTCCAGTGTCAGACATGGTGGAATTACCAGGCAGGCGGTCCAGTGTCAGACACGGTGGAATTACCAGGCAGACGGCCCAGTGTCAGACACGGTGGAATTGCCAGGCAGACGGTCCAGTGTCAGACATGGTGGAATTGCCAGGCAGACGGTCCAGTGTCAGACACGGTGGAATTGCCAGACAGACGGTCCAGTGTCAGACACGGTGGAATTGCCAGGCAGACGGTCCAGTGTCAGACATGGTGGAATTGCCAGGCAGATGGTCCAGTGTCAGACACGGTGGAATTGCCAGACAGACGGTCCAGTGTCAGACACGGTGGAATTGCCAGGCAGACGGTCCAGTGTCAGACATGGTGGAATTGCCAGGCAGACGGTCCAGTGTCAGACACGGTGGAATCACCAGACAGACGTTCCAGTGTCAGACACGGTGGAATTACCAGACAGACGGTCCAGTGTCAGACACGGTGGAATTGCCAGGCAGACGGTCCAGTGTCAGACACGGTGGAATTACCAGACAGACGGTCCAGTCTCAGACATGGTTGAATTGCCAGACAGACGGTCCAGTGTCAGACAAGGTGGAATTGCCAGACAGACGGTCCAGTCTCAGACACGTTGGAATTACCAGACAGACGGTCCAGTGTCAGACATGGTGGAATTGCCAGACAGACGGTCCAGTGTCAGACATGGTGGAATTGCCAGACAGACGGTCCAGTGTCAGACACGGTGGAATTGCCAGGCAGACGGTCCAGTGTCAGACACGGTGGAATTGCCAGACAGAGGGCCCAGTGTCAGACATGGTGGAATTACCAGGCAGACGGTCCAGTGTCAGACATGGTGGAATTACCAGGCAGACGGTCCAGTGTCAGACATGGTGGAATTGCCAGGCAGACGGCCCAGTGTCAGACACGGTGGAATTACCAGACTGACGGTCCAGTGTCAGACACGGTGGAATTGCCAGGCAGACGGTCCAGTCTCAGACATGGTGGAATTGCCAGACAGACGGTCCAGTGTCAGACACGGTGGAATTACCAGACAGACGGTCCAGTGTCAGACACGGTGGAATTGCCAGGCAGACGTTCCAGTGTCAGACATGGTGGAATTGCCAGACAGACGGTCCAGTGTCAGACATGGTGGAATTGCCAGACAGACGGTCCAGTGTCAGACACGGTGGAATTGCCAGGCAGACGGTCCAGTCTCAGACATGATGGAATTACCAGACAGACGGTCCAGTGTCAGACACGGTGGAATTACCAGGCAGACGGTCCAGTGTCAGACACGGTGGAATTACCAGGCAGACGGTCAAGTGTCAGACACGGTGGAATTACCAGGCAGACGGTCCAGTGTCAGCCATGGTGGAATTACCGGCAGACGGTCCAGTGTCAGACACGGTGGAATTACCAGGCAGACGGTCCAGTGTCAGACATGGTGGAATTGCCAGACAGACGGTCCAGTCTCAGACACGGTGGAATTACCAGACAGGTGGTCCAGTCTCAGACATGGTGGAATTACCAGGCAGACGGTCCAGTGTCAGACACGGTGGAATTGCCAGGCAGACGGCCCAGTGTCAGACACGGTGGAATTACCAGGCAGACGGTCCTGTGTCAGACATGGTGGAATTGCCAGACAGACGGCCCAGTGTCAGACACGGTGGAATTACCAGACAGACGGTCCAGTGTCAGACATGGTGGAATTGCCAGACAGACGGCCCAGTGTCAGACACGGTGGAATTACCAGACAGACGGTCCAGTGTCAGACACGGTGGAATTGCCAGGCAGACGGCCCAGTGTCAGACACGGTGGAATTACCAGACAGACGGTCCAGTGTCAGACACGGTGGAATTACCAGGCAGACGGTCCAGTGTCAGACATGGTGGAATTACCAGGCAGACGGTCCAGTGTCAGACACGGTGGAATTACCAGACAGGCGGCCCAGTGTCAGACACGGTGGAATTACCAGGCAGACGGTCCAGTGTCAGACATGGTGGAATTGCCAGGCAGACGGCCCAGTGTCAGACACGGTGGAATTACCAGACAGACGGTCCAGTGTCAGACACGGTGGAATTGCCAGACAGACGGTCCAGTGTCAGACACGGTGGAATTGCCAGACAGACGGTCCAGTGTCAGACACGGTGGAATTACCAGACAGACGGTCCAGTCTCAGACACGGTGGAATTACCAGACAGACGGTCCAGTCTCAGACATGGTGGAATTACCAGACAGACGGCCCAGTGTCAGAAACGGTGGGATTACCAGGAAGACGGTCCAGTGTCAGACACGGTGGAATTGCCAGGCAGGCGGTCCAGTGTCAGACACGGTGGAATTACCAGGCAGACGGTCCAGTGTCAGACATGGTGGAATTACCCGACAGACGGTCCAGTCTCAGACACGGTGGAATTACCAGGCAGACGGTCCAGTGTCAGACACGGTGGAATTGCCAGGCAGACGGTCCAGTGTCAGACATGGTGGAATTACCGGACTGACGGTCCAGTCTCAGACACGGTGGAATTACCAGACAGACGGTCCAGTCTCAGACACGGTGGAATTACCAGACAGACGGTCCAGTGTCAGAGACGGTGGAATTGCCAGACAGACGGTCCAGTGTCAGACACGGTGGAATTGCCAGGCAGACGGTCCAGTGTCAGACACGGTGGAATTAACAGACAGACGGTCCAGTGTCAGACACGGTGGAATTACCAGGCAGACGGTCCAGTGTCAGACACGGTGGAATTACCAGGCAGACGGCCCGGTGTCAGACACGGTGGAATTGCCAGACAGACGGTCCAGTCTCAGACACGGTGGAATTGCCAGGCAGACGGTCCAGTGTCAGACATGGTGGAATTACCAGGCAGACGGTCCAGTGTCAGACATGGTGGAATTACCAGGCAGACGGTCCAGTGTCAGACACGGTGGAATTACCAGGCAGACGGTCTTGTGTCAGACACGGTGGAATTACCAGGCAGACGGTCCAGTGTCAGACATGGTGGAATTGCCAGGCAGACGGTCCAGTGTCAGACACGGTGGAATTGCCAGACAGACGGTCCAGTCTCAGACACGGTGGAATTGCCAGACAGACGTTCCAGTGTCAGACACGGTGGAATTACCAGGCAGACGGTCCAGTCTCAGACACGGTGGAATTGCCAGACAGACGGCCCAGTGTCAGATACGGTGGAATTGCCAGGCAGACGGTCCAGTGTCAGACACGGTGGAATTGCCAGACAGACGGCCCAGTGTCAGACACGGTGGAATTGCCAGGCAGACGGTCCAGTGTCAGACACGGTGGAATTGCCAGGCAGACGGTCCAGTGTCAGACACGGTGGAATTACCAGGCAGACGGCCCAGTGTCAGACATGGTGGAATTGCCAGACAGACGGTCCAGTCTCAGACACGGTGGAATTGCCAGGCAGACGGTCCAGTGTCAGACACGGTGGAATTGCCAGACAGACGGTCCAGTCTCAGACATGGTGGAATTACCAGACAGACGGTCCAGTCTCAGACATGGTGGAATTGCCAGACAGACGGTCCAGTGTCAGACAAGGTGGAATTGCCAGACAGACGGTCCAGTCTCAGACACGGTAGAATTACCAGACAGACGGTCCAGTGTCAGACATGGTGGAATTGCCAGACAGACGGTCCAGTGTCAGACATGGTGGAATTGCCAGACAGACGGTCCAGTGTCAGACACGGTGGAATTGCCAGACAGACGGCCCAGTGTCAGACATGGTGGAATTACCAGACAGACGGTCCAGTGTCAGACACGGTGGAATTGCCAGACAGACGGTCCAGTGTCAGACATGGTGGAATTGCCAGGCAGACGGTCCAGTGTCAGACACGGTGGAATTACCAGACAGACGGTCCAGTGTCAGACACGGTGGAATTGCCAGACAGACGGTCCAGTGTCAGACATGGTGGAATTGCCAGGCAGACGGTCCAGTGTCAGACACGGTGGAATTGCCAGACAGACGGCCCAGTGGCAGACATGGTGGAATTACCAGGCAGACGGTCCAGTGTCAGACACGGTGGAATTGCCAGGCAGACGGCCCAGTGTCAGACACGGTGGAATTACCAGACAGACGGTCCAGTGTCAGACACGGTGGAATTGCCAGGCAGACGGTCCAGTGTCAGACACGGTGGAATTACCAGGCAGACGGTCCAGTGTCAGACACGGTGGAATTACCAGGCAGACGGTCCAGTGTCAGACACGGTGGAATTACCAGGCAGACGGTCCAGTGTCAGACACGGTGGAATTGCCAGGCAGATGGTCCAGTGTCAGACACGGTGGAATTACCAGGCAGACGGTCCAGTGTCAGACACGGTGGAATTGCCAGGCAGATGGTCCAGTGTCAGACACGGTGGAATTGCCAGACAGACGGCCCAGTGTCAGACACGGTGGAATTGCCAGACAGACGGTCCAGTGTCAGACACGGTGGAATTGCCAGGCAGATGGTCCAGTGTCAGACACGGTGGAATTGCCAGACAGACGGCCCAGTGTCAGACACGGTGGAATTACCAGGCAGACGGCCCAGTGTCAGACACGGTGGAATTACCAGACAGACGGTCCAGTGTCAGACACGGTGGAATTACCAGACAGACGGTCCAGTGTCAGACATGGTGGAATTACCAGACAGACGGTCCAGTGTCAGACACGGTGGAATTGCCAGACAGACGGTCCAGTGTCAGACACGGTGGAATTGCCAGACAGACGGCCCAGTGTCAGACACGGTGGAATTACCAGGCAGACGGCCCAGTGTCAGACACGGTGGAATTGACAGACAGACGGTCCAGTGTCAGACACGGTGGAATTGCCAGACAGACGGTCCAGTCTCAGACATGGTGGAATTACCAGACACACGGTCCAGTCTCAGACACGGTGGAATTGCCAGACAGACGGTCCAGTGTCAGACATGGTGGAATTACCAGGCAGACGGTCCAGTGTCAGACATGGTGGAATTGCCAGGCAGACGGTCCAGTGTCAGACACGGTGGAATTGCCAGACAGACGGTCCAGTCTCAGACACGGTGGAATTACCAGACAGACGGTCCAGTCTCAGACATGGTGGAATTACCAGACAGACGGCCCAGTGTCAGAAACGGTGGAATTACCAGGAAGACGGTCCAGTGTCAGACATGGTGGAATTACCAGGCAGACGGTCCAGTGTCAGACACGGTGGAATTAACAGACAGACGGTCCAGTGTCAGACACGGTGGAATTACCAGGCAGACGGTCCAGTGTCAGACACGGTGGAATTAACAGACAGACGGTCCAGTGTCAGACACGGTGGAATTAACAGACAGACGGTCCAGTGTCAGACACGGTGGAATTACCAGGCAGACGGTCCAGTGTCAGACACGGTGGAATTAACAGACAGACGGTCCAGTATCAGACACGGTGGAATTGCCAGACAGACGGTCCAGTCTCAGACACGGTGGAATTGCCAGGCAGACGGTCCAGTGTCAGACATGGTGGAATTACCAGGCAGACGGTCCAGTGTCAGACATGGTGGAATTGCCAGGCAGACGGTCCAGTGTCAGACACGGTGGAATTACCAGGCAGACGGTCTTGTGTCAGACATGGTGGAATTACCAGGCAGACGGTCCAGTGTCAGACATGGTGGAATTGCCAGGCAGACGGTCCAGTGTCAGACACGGTGGAATTACCAGGCAGACGGTCTTGTGTCAGACATGGTGGAATTACCAGGCAGACGGTCCAGTGTCAGACACGGTGGAATTACCAGGCAGACGGTCCAGTGTCAGACATGGTGGAATTGCCAGGCAGACGGTCCAGGTTCAGACACGGTGGAATTGCCAGACAGACGGTCCAGTCTCAGACACGGTGGAATTGCCAGGCAGACTGTCCAGTGTCAGACATGGTGGAATTACCAGACAGATGGTCCAGTGTCAGACACGGTGGAATTGCCAGGCAGACGGTCCAGTCTCAGACATGGTGGAATTACCAGACAGATGGTCCAGTGTCAGACACGGTGGAATTGCCAGGCAGACGGTCCAGTCTCAGACACGGTGGAATTGCCAGACAGACGGTCCAGTGTCAGACACGGTGGAATTACCAGACAGACGGTCCAGTCTCAGACACGGTGGAATTGCCAGACAGACGGTCCAGTGTCAGACACGGTGGAATTGCCAGGCAGACGGCCAGTGTCAGACACGGTGGAATTGCCAGGCAGACGGTCCAGTGTCAGACACGGTGGAATTACCAGGCAGGCGGTCCAGTGTCAGACACGGCGGAATTGCCAGGCAGACGGCCCAGTGTCAGACACGGTGGAATTGCCAGACAGACGGTCCAGTGTCAGACATGGTGGAATTAACAGACAGACGGTCCAGTGTCAGACACGGTGGAATTACCAGGCAGACGGTCCAGTGTCAGACATGGTGGAATTGCCAGGCAGACGGTCCAGTGTCAGACACGGTGGAATTACCAGACAGACGGTCCAGTCTCAGACACGGTGGAATTGCCAGGCAGACGGTCCAGTGTCAGACATGGTGGAATTGCCAGGCAGACGGTCCAGTGTCAGACACGGTGGAATTACCAGACAGACGTTCCAGTGTCAGACACGGTGGAATTACCAGGCAGACGGTCCAGTGTCAGACATGGTGGAATTGCCAGACAGACGGTCCAGTGTCAGACACGGTGGAATTGCCAGGCAGACGGTCCAGTGTCAGACACGGTGGAATTGCCAGGCAGACGGCCCAGTGTCAGACACGGTGGAATTGCCAGGCAGACGGTCCAGTCTCAGACACGGTGGAATTGCCAGACAGACGGTCCAGTGTCAGACACGGTGGAATTGCCAGACAGACGGTCCAGTGTCAGACATGGTGGAATTACCAGGCAGACGGTCCAGTGTCAGACACGGTGGAATTACCAGACAGACGTTCCAGTGTCAGACATGGTGGAATTGCCAGACAGACGGTCCAGTGTCAGACACGGTGGAATTGCCAGGCAGACGGTCCAGTGTCAGACACGGTGGAATTACCAGACAGACGGTCCAGTCTCAGACATGGTGGAATTGCCAGACAGACGGTCCAGTGTCAGACATGGTGGAATTACCAGACAGACGGTCCAGTGTCAGACACGGTGGAATTACCAGACAGGTGGTCCAGTGTCAGACACGGTGGAATTGCCAGACAGACGGTCCAGTCTCAAACACGGTGGAATTACCAGACAGACGGTCCAGTGTCAGACATGGTGGAATTGCCAGACAGACGGTCCAGTGTCAGACATGGTGGAATTGCCAGACAGACGGTCCAGTGTCAGACACGGTGGAATTGCCAGGCAGACGGTCCAGTGTCAGAAACGGTGGAATTGCCAGACAGACGGCCCAGTGTCAGACATGGTGGAATTACCAGGCAGACGGCCCAGTGTCAGACACGGTGGAATTACCAGACAGACGGTCCAGTGTCAGACACGGTGGAATTGCCAGGCAGACGGTCCAGTGTCAGACATGGAGGAATTGCCAGGCAGACGGTCCAGTGTCAGACACGGTGGAATTACCAGACAGACGGTCCAGTGTCAGACACGGTGGAATTGCCAGGCAGACGGTCCAGTGTCAGACACGGTGGAATTGCCAGACAGACGGTCCAGTGTCAGACATGGTGGAATTGCCAGACAGACGGTCCAGTGTCAGACACGGTGGAATTGCCAGGCAGACGGTCCAGTCTCAGACATTGTGGAATTACCAGACAGACGGTCCAGTGCCAGACTTGGTGGAATTACCAGGCAGACGGTCCAGTGTCAGACACGGTGGAATTACCAGGCAGACGGTCCAGTGTCAGACACGGTGGAATTACCAGGCAGACGGTCCAGTGTCAGACACGGTGGAATTGCCAGGCAGACGGTCCAGTGTCAGACATGGTGGAATTGCCAGGCAGACGGACCAGTGTCAGACACGGTGGAATTACCAGGCAGACGGTCCAGTGTCAGACATGGTGGAATTGCCAGACAGACGGCCCAGTGTCAGACACGGTGGAATTACCAGACAGACGGTCCAGTGTCAGACATGGTGGAATTGCCAGACAGACGGCCCAGTGTCAGACACGGTGGAATTACCAGACAGACGGTCCAGTGTCAGACACGGTGGAATTACCAGACAGACGGTCCAGTGTCAGACACGGTGGAATTACCAGACAGACGGTCCAGTGTCAGACACGGTGGAATTGCCAGGCAGACGGCCCAGTGTCAGACACGGTGGAATTACAAGACAGACGGCCCAGTGTCAGACACGGTGGAATTACCAGACAGACGGCCCAGTGTCAGACACGGTGGAATTGCCAGGCAGACGGCCCAGTGTCAGACACGGTGGAATTACCAGGCAGACGGTCCAGTGTCAGACATGGTGGAATTACCAGACAGACGGCCCAGTGTCATACACGGTGGAATTGCCAGGCAGACGGCCCAGTGTCAGACACGGTGGAATTACCAGACAGACGGTCCAGTGTCAGACACGGTGGAATTGCCAGGCAGACGGCCCAGTGTCAGACACGGTGGAATTGCCAGACAGACGGTCCAGTGTCAGACACGGTGGAATTGCCAGACAGACGGTCCAGTCTCAGACATGGTGGAATTACCAGGCAGACGGTCCAGTGTCAGACACGGTGGAATTACCAGGCAGACGGTCCAGTGTCAGACATGGTGGAATTGCCAGGCAGACGGTCCAGTGTCAGACACGGTGGAATTGCCAGACAGACGGTCCAGTCTCAGACACGGTGGAATTACCAGACAGACGGTCCAGTCTCAGACATGGTGGAATTACCAGACAGACGGTCCAGTCTCAGACACGGTGGAATTACCAGGCAGACGGTCCAGTGTCAGACACGGTGGAATTAACAGACAGACGGTCCAGTGTCAGACACGGTGGAATTACCAGGCAGACGGTCCAGTGTCAGACACGGTGGAATTACCAGGCAGACAGTCCAGTCTCAGACACGGTGGAATTGCCAGGCAGACGGTCCAGTGTCAGACATGGTGGAATTACCAGGCAGACGGTCCAGTGTCAGACACGGTGGAATTACCAGACAGACGGTCTTGTGTCAGACATGGTGGAATTACCAGGCAGACGGTCCAGTGTCAGACATGGTGGAATTGCCAGACAGACGGTCCAGTGTCAGACACGGTGGAATTACCAGACAGACGGTCCAGTGTCAGACACGGTGGAATTACCAGGCAGACGGTCTTGTGTCAGACATGGTGGAATTACCAGGCAGACGGTCCAGTGTCAGACACGGTGGAATTACCAGACAGACGGTCCAGTGTCAGACATGGAGGAATTACCAGGCAGACGGTCCAGTGTCAGACACGGTGGAATTGCCAGGCAGACGGTCCAGTGTCAGACACGGTGGAATTGCCAGACAGACGGTCCAGTCTCAGACACGGTGGAATTGCCAGGCAGACGGTCCAGTCTCAGACACGGTGGAATTGCCAGGCAGACGGTCCAGTGTCAGACACGGTGGAATTGCCAGGCAGACGGTCCAGTGTCAGACACGGTGGAATTACCAGGCAGACGGTCCAGTGTCAGACACGGTGGAATTACCAGGCAGACGGCCCAGTGTCAGACATGTTGGAATTGCCAGGCAGACGGTCCAGTGTCAGACATGTTGGAATTGCCAGGCAGACGGTCCAGTCTCAGACACGGTGGAATTGCCAGGCAGACGGTCCAGTGTCAGACATGGTGGAATTACCAGACAGACGGTCCAGTGTCAGACACGGTGGAATTGCCAGACAGACGGTCCAGTCTCAGACACGGTGGAATTGCCAGGCAGACGGTCCAGTGTCAGACACGGTGGAATTGCCAGGCAGACGGTCCAGTGTCAGACATGGTGGAATTACCAGACAGACGGTCCAGTGTCAGACATGGTGGATTTACCAGGCAGACGGTCCAGTCTCAGACACGGTGGAATTACCAGGCAGACGGTCCAGTGTCAGACATGGTGGAATTACCAGACAGACGGTCCAGTGTCAGACATGGTGGATTTACCAGGCAGACGGTCCAGTGTCAGACACGGTGGAATTACCAGACAGACGGTCCAGTCTCAGACATGGTGGAATTGCCAGACAGACGGTCCAGTGTCAGACATGGTGGAATTGCCAGACAGACGGTCCAGTGTCAGACATGGTGGAATTACCAGGCAGACGGACCAGTGTCAGACATGGTGGAATTGCCAGACAGACGGTCCAGTGTCAGACAAGGTGGAATTGCCAGACAGACGGTCCAGTCTCAGACACGATGGAATTACCAGACAGACGGTCCAGTGTCAGACATGGTGGAATTGCCAGACAGACGGTCCAGTGTCAGACATGGTGGAATTGCCAGACAGACGGTCCAGTGTCAGACACGGTGGAATTGCCAGGCAGACGGTCCAGTGTCAGACACGGTGGAATTGCCAGACAGACGGCCCAGTGTCAGACATGGTGGAATTACCAGGCAGACGGTCCAGTGTCAGACATGGTGGAATTACCAGGCAGACGGCCCAGTGTCAGACACGGTGGAATTACCAGACAGACGGTCCAGTGTCAGACACGGTGGAATTGCCAGGCAGACGGTCCAGTGTCAGACATGGTGGAATTGCCAGACAGACGGTCCAGTGTCAGACATGGTGGAATTGCCAGGCAGACGGTCCAGTGTCAGACACGGTGGAATTACCAGGCAGACGGTCCAGTGTCAGACACGGTGGAATTGCCAGGCAGACGGTCCAGTGTCAGACACGGTGGAATTACCAGGCAGACGGTCTTGTGTCAGACATGGTGGAATTACCAGGCAGACGGTCCAGTGTCAGACACGGTGGAATTACCAGACAGACGGTCCAGTGTCAGACATGGAGGAATTACCAGGCAGACGGTCCAGTGTCAGACACGGTGGAATTGCCAGGCAGACGGTCCAGTGTCAGACACGGTGGAATTGCCAGACAGACGGTCCAGTGTCAGACACGGTGGAATTGCCAATCAGACGGTCCAGTGTCAGACACGGTGGAATTGCCAGGCAGACGGTCCAGTGTCAGACACGGTGGAATTGCCAGTAGACAGTCCAGTGTCAGACATGGTGGAATTGCCAGGCAGACGGTCCAGTGTCAGACACGGTGGAATTGCTAGGCAGACGGTCCAGTCTCAGACACGGTGGAATTGCCAGGCAGACGGTCCAGTGTCAGACACGGTGGAATTGCCAGGCAGACGGTCCAGTGTCAGACACGGTGGAATTACCAGGCAGACGGTCCAGTGTCAGACACGGTGGAATTACCAGGCAGACGGCCCAGTGTCAGACATGTTGGAATTGCCAGGCAGACGGTCCAGTGTCAGACATGTTGGAATTGCCAGGCAGACGGTCCAGTCTCAGACACGGTGGAATTGCCAGGCAGACGGTCCAGTCTCAGACACGGTGGAATTGCCAGGCTGACGGCCCAGTGTCAGACACGGTGTAATTACCAGACAGACGGTCCAGTGTCAGACACGGTGGAATTGCCAGACAGACGGTCCAGTCTCAGACACGGTGGAATTGCCAGGCAGACGGTCCAGTCTCAGACACGGTGGAATTACCAGGCAGACGGTCCAGTGTCAGACATGGTGGAATTACCAGACAGACGGTCCAGTGTCAGACATGGTGGATTTACCAGGCAGACGGTCCAGTGTCAGACACGGTGGAATTACCAGACAGACGGTCCAGTCTCAGACATGGTGGAATTGCCAGACAGACGGTCCAGTGTCAGACAAGGTGGAATTGCCAGACAGACGGTCCAGTCTCAGACACGATGGAATTACCAGACAGGCGGTCCAGTGTCAGACATGGTGGAATTGCCAGACAGACGGTCCAGTGTCAGACATGGTGGAATTGCCAGACAGACGGTCCAGTGTCAGACACGGTGGAATTGCCAGGCAGACGGTCCAGTGTCAGACACGGTGGAATTGCCAGACAGACGGCCCAGTGTCAGACATGGTGGAATTACCAGGCAGACGGTCCAGTGTCAGACATGGTGGAATTACCAGACAGACGGTCCAGTGTCAGACATGGTGGAATTGCCAGACAGATGGTCCAGTGTCAGACACGGTGGAATTGCCAGACAGACGGCCCAGTGTCAGACATGGTGGAATTACCAGGCAGACGGCCCAGTGTCAGACACGGTGGAATTACCAGACAGACGGTCCAGTGTCAGACACGGTGGAATTGCCAGGCAGACGGTCCAGTGTCAGACATGGTGGAATTGCCAGACAGACGGTCCAGTGTCAGACATGGTGGAATTGCCAGGCAGACGGTCCAGTGTCAGACACGGTGGAATTACCAGACAGACGGTCCAGTGTCAGACACGGTGGAATTGCCAGGCAGACGGTCCAGTGTCAGACACGGTGGAATTGCTAGACAGACGGTCCAGTGTCAGACATGGTGGAATTGCCAATCAGACGGTCCAGTGTCAGACACGGTGGAATTGCCAGGCAGACGGTCCAGTGTCAGACACGGTGGAATTGCCAGTAGACAGTCCAGTGTCAGACATGGTGGAATTGCCAGGCAGACGGTCCAGTGTCAGACACGGTGGAATTACAAGGCAGACGGTCCAGTGTCAGACATGGTGGAATTACCAGGCAGACGGCCCAGTGTCAGACACGGTGGAATTACCAGACAGACGGTCCAGTGTCAGACATGGTGGAATTGCCATGGCAGACGGTCCAGTGTCAGACAGGGTAGAATTGCCAGACAGACGGTCCAGTGTCAGACATGGTAGAATTGCCAGGCAGACGGTCCAGTGTCAGACATGGTGGAATTGCCAGACAGACGGTCCAGTCTCAGACATGGTGGAATTGCCAGACAGACGGCCCAGTGTCAGACAGGGTGGAATTACCAGACAGACGGTCCAGTGTCAGACATGGTGTAATTGCCAGACAGACGGTCCAGTGTCAGACATGGTGGAATTGCCAGACAGACGGTCCAGTGTCAGACACGGTGGAATTGCCGGGCAGACGGCCCAGTGTCAGACACGGTGGAATTGCCAGGCAGGCGGTCCAGTGTCAGACACGGTGAAATTGCCAGGCAGACGGTCCAGTGTCAGACACGGTGGAATTGCCAGACAGACGGTCCAGTGTCAGACACGGTGGAATTACCAGGCAGACGATCCAGTGTCAGACACGGTGGAATTACCAGACAGACGGTCTTGTGTCAGACATGGTGGAATTACCAGGCAGACGGTCCAGTGTCAGACATGGTGGAATTGCCAGGCAGACGGTCCAGTGTCAGACACGGTGGAATTGCCAGACAGACGGTCCAGTGTCAGACACGGTGGAATTGCCAGACAGACGGTCCAGTGTCAGACAGTGTGGAATTACCAGACAGACGGTCCAGTGTCAGACATGGTGGAATTGCCAGGCAGACGGTCCAGTGTCAGACACGGTGGAATTACCAGGCAGACGGTCCAGTGTCAGACATGGTGGAATTGCCAGGCAGACGGTCCAGTGTCAGACAGTGTGGAATTACCAGACAGACGGTCCAGTGTCAGACATGGTGGAATTGCCAGGCAGACGGCCCAGTCTCAGACACGGTGTAATTGCCAGGCAGACGGTCCAGTGTCAGACAGGGTGGAATTACCAGACAGACGGTCCAGTGTCAGACATGGTGGAATTGCCAGGCAGACGGTCCAGTGTCAGACACGGTGGAATTGCCAGGCAGACGGTCCAGTGTCAGACACGGTGGAATTGCCAGGAAGACGGTCCAGTGTCAGACACGGTGGAATTGCCAGACAGACGGTCCACTGTCAGACATGGTGGAATTGCCAGACAGACGGTCCAGTGTCAGACACGGTGGAATTGCCAGGCAGACGGTCCAGTGTCAGACACGGTGGAATTGCCAGACAGACGGTCCAGTGTCAGACACGGTGTAATTGCCAGACAGACGGTCCAGTGTCAGACACGGTGGAATTGCCAGGCAGACGGTCCAGTGTCAGACAGGGTGGAATTGCCAGGCAGACGGCCCAGTCTCAGACACGGTGTAATTGCCAGACAGACGGCCCAGTGTCAGACATGGTGGAATTGCCAGGCAGACGGTCCAGTGTCAGACACGGTGGAATTACTAGGCAGACGGTCCGGTGTCAGACACGGTGGAATTACCAGGCAGACGGCCCAGTCTCAGACACGGTGTAATTGCCAGACAGACGGCCCAGTGTCAGACATGGTGGAATTGCCAGGCAGACGGTCCAGTGTCAGACACGGTGGAATTACCAGGCAGACGGTCCAGTGTCAGACACGGTGGAATTACCAGGCAGACGGTCCAGTCTCAGACACGGTGGAATTGCCAGGCAGACGGTCCAGTGTCAGACACGGTGGAATTGCCAGACAGACGGTCCAGTGTCAGACATGGTGGAATTACCAGGCAGACGGTCCAGTGTCAGACATGGTGGAATTGCCAGACAGACGGTCCAGTGTCAGACACGGTGGAATTGTCAGGCAGACGGTCCAGTGTCAGACATGGTGGAATTACCAGGCATACGGTCCAGTCTCAGACACGGTGGAATTGCCAGACAGACGGTCCAGTCTCAGACACGGTGGAATTACCAGGCAGACGGCCCAGTGTCAGACACGGTGGAATTGCCAGGCAGACGGTCCAGTGTCAGACATGGTGGAATTGCCAGGCAGACGGTCCAGTGTCAGACATGGTGGAATTGCCAGGCAGACGGTCCAGTGTCAGACACGGTGGAATTGCCAGACAGACGGTCCAGTCTCAGACACGGTGGAATTGCCAGGCAGACGGTCCAGTGTCAGACACGGTGGAATTACCAGACAGACGGTCCAGTGTCAGACAGGGTGGAATTACCAGGCAGACGGTCCAGTGTCAGACACGGTGGAATTGCCAGACAGACGGTCGAGTGTCAGACACGGTGGAATTACCAGACAGACGGTCCAGTGTCAGACAGGGTGGAATTGCCAGACAGACGGTCCAGTGTCAGACACGGTGGAATTACCAGGCAGACGGTCCAGTGTCAGACACGGTGGAATTGCCAGACAGACGGCCCAGTGACAGACACGGTGGAATTACCAGGCAGACGGTCCAGTGTCAGACATGGTGGAATTACCAGGCAGACGGTCCAGTGTCAGACATGGTGGAATTGCCAGACAGACGGTCCAGTGTCAGACATGGTGGAATTACCAGGCAGACAGTCCAGTCTCAGACACGGTGGAATTGCCAGACAGACGGTCCAGTGTCAGACACGGTGGAATTGCCAGGCAGACGGCCCAGTCTCAGACACGGTGGAATTACCAGACAGACGGTCCAGTGTCAGACATGGTGGAATTGCCAGGCAGACGGCCCAGTCTCAGACACGGTGGAATTACCAGACAGACGGCCCAGTGTCAGACACGGTGGAATTACCAGACAGACGGTCCAGTGTCAGACACGGTGGAATTACCAGACAGACGGTCCAGTGTCAGACACGGTGGAATTACCAGGCAGACGGTCCAGTGTCAGACATGGTGGAATTACCAGGCAGACGGTCCAGTGTCAGACACGGTGGAATTACCAGACAGACGGTCCAGTGTCAGACACGGTGGAATTGCCAGACAGACGGTCCAGTGTCAGACACGTGGAATTACCAGGCAGACAGTCCAGTGTCAGACATGGTGGAATTACCAGACAGACGGTCCAGTGTCAGACATGGTGGAATTACCAGGTTGACGGTCCAGTGTCAGACACGGTGGAATTGCCAGACAGACGGTCCAGTGTCAGACACGTGGAATTACCAGGCAGACGGTCCAGTGTCAGACATGGTGGAATTACCAGGCAGACGGTCCAGTGTCAGACATGGTGGAATTACCAGACAGACGGTCCAGTGTCAGACACGGTGGAATTACCAGGCAGACGGTCCAGTGTCAGACACGGTGGAATTACCAGGCAGACGGTCCAGTCTCAGACACGGTGGAATTACCAGGCAGACGGTCCAGTCTCAGACACGGTGGAATTACCAGGCAGACGGTCCAGTCTCAGACACGGTGGAATTGCCAGACAGACGGTCCAGTGTCAGACACGGTGGAATTGCCAGACAGACGGTCCAGTGTCAGACACGGTGGAATTGCCAGACAGACGGCCCAGTGTCAGACACGGTGGAATTGCCAGGCAGACGGCCCAGTCTCAGACACGGTGGAATTACCAGACAGACGGTCCAGTATCAGACACGGTGGAATTGCCAGGCAGACGGCCCAGTCTCAGACATGGTGGAATTACCAGACAGACGGTCCAGTGTCAGACATGGTGGAATTGCCAGGCAGACGGTCCAGTATCAGACACGGTGGAATTACCAGGCAGACGGTCCAGTCTCAGACACGGTGGAATTACCAGGCAGACGGTCCAGTGTCAGACATGGTGGAATTACCAGGCAGACGGTCCAGTGTCAGACACGGTGGAATTACCAGACAGACGGTCCAGTCTCAGACACGGTGGAATTACCAGGCAGACGGTCCAGTGTCAGACACGGTGGAATTACCAGGCAGACGGTCCAGTGTCAGACATGGTGGAATTACCAGGCAGACGGTCCAGTGTCAGACACGGTGGAATTACCAGTCAGACGGTCCAGTGTCAGACACGGTGGAATTACCAGGCAGACGGTCCAGTGTCAGACACGGTGGAATTACCAGACAGACGGTCCAGTGTCAGACACGGTGGAATTACCAGACAGACGGTCCAGTGTCAGACACGGTGGAATTGCCAGGCAGACGGTCCAGTGTCAGACACGGTGGAATTACCAGGCAGATGGTCCAGTGTCAGACAGGGTGGAATTACCAGACAGACGGACCAGTGTCAGACACGGTGGAATTGCCAGGCGGACGGCCCAGTGTCAGACACGGTGGAATTGCCAGACAGACGGTCCAGTCTCAGACATGGTGGAATTGCCAGGCAGACGGTCCAGTGTCAGACACGGTGGAATTGCCAGGCGGACGGCCCAGTCTCAGACATGGTGGAATTGCCAGGCAGACGGTCCAGTGTCAGACATGGTGGAATTACCAGGCAGACGGTCCAGTGTCAGACACGGTGGAATTACCAGGCAGACGGTCCAGTGTCAGACACGGTGGAATTACCAGACAGACGGTCCAGTGTCAGACACGGTGGAATTGCCAGACAGACGGTCCAGTGTCAGACACGGTGGAATTGCCAGGCAGACGGTCCAGTCTCAGACACGGTGGAATTACCAGGCAGACGGTCCAGTGTCAGACATGGTGGAATTGCCAGGCAGACGGTCCAGTGTCAGACACGGTGGAATTGCCAGACATACGGCCCTGTGTCAGACACGGTGGAATTACCAGACAGACGGTCCAGTGTCAGACACGGTGGAATTGCCAGACAGACGGTCCAGTGTCAGACACGGTGGAATTACCAGACAGACGGTCCAGTCTCAGACACGGTGGAGTTGCCAGACAGACGGTCCAGTGTCAGACATGGTGCAATTGCCAGACAGACGGTCCAGTGTCAGACACGGTGGAATTACCAGACAGACGGTCCAGTGTCAGACACGGTGGAATTGCCAGACAGACGGTCCAGTGTCAGACACGGTGGAATTACCAGACAGACGGTCCAGTCTCAGACACGGTGGAGTTGCCAGACAGACGGTCCAGTGTCAGACATGGTGCAATTGCCAGACAGACGGTCCAGTGTCAGACACGGTGGAATTACCAGACAGACGGTCCAGTCTCAGACACGGTGGAATTGCCAGACAGACGGTCCAGTCTCAGACACTGTGGAATTGCCAGGCAGACGGTCCAGTGTCAGACACGGTGGAATTACCAGGCAGACGGTCCAGTGTCAGACATGGTGGAATTGCCAGGCAGACGGCCCAGTGTCAGACACGGTGGAATTGCCAGACAGACGGTCCAGTCTCAGACACGGTGGAATTGCCAGACAGACGGTCCAGTGTCAGACACGGTGGAATTGCCAGGCAGACGGTCCAGTCTCAGACATGGTGGAATTACAAGGCAGACGGTCCAGTGTCAGACACGGTGGAATTGCCAGGCAGACGGTCCAGTGTCAGACACGGTGGAATTACCAGACAGACGGTCCAGTGTCAGACATGGTGGAATTACCAGGCAGACGGCCCAGTGTCAGACACGGTGGAATTACCAGGCAGACGGCCCAGTGTCAGACACGGTGGAATTGCCAGGCAGACGGTCCAGTGTCAGACACGGTGGAATTACCAGACAGACGGTCCAGTGTCAGACATGGTGGAATTACCAGGCAGACGGTCCAGTGTCAGACACGGTGGAATTACCAGACAGACGGTCCAGTCTCAGACATGGTGGAATTGCCAGGCAGACGGTCCAGTCTCAGACACGGTGGAATTACCAGGCAGACGGTCCAGTGTCAGACACGGTGGAATTACCAGACAGACGGTCCAGTGTCAGACACGGTGGAATTGCCAGACAGACGGTCCAGTGTCAGACACGGTGGAATTGCCAGGCAGACGGTCCAGTCTCAGACACGGTGGAATTACCAGGCAGACGGTCCAGTGTCAGACATGGTGGAATTGCCAGACAGACGGTCCAGTGTCAGACACGGTGGAATTGCCAGGCAGACGGTCCAGTGTCAGACACGGTGGAATTACCAGGCAGACGGTCCTGTGTCAGACACGGTGGAATTACCAGACAGACGGTCCAGTGTCAGACACGGTGGAATTGCCAGACAGACGGTCCAGTGTCAGACACGGTGGAATTACCAGACAGACGGTCCAGTCTCAGACACGGTGGAGTTGCCAGACAGACGGTCCAGTGTCAGACATGGTGCAATTGCCAGACAGACGGTCCAGTGTCAGACACGGTGGAATTACCAGACAGACGGTCCAGTGTCAGACACGGTGGAATTACCAGACAGACGGTCCAGTGTCAGACACGGTGGAATTACCAGACAGACGGTCCAGTCTCAGACACGGTGGAATTGCCTGACAGACGGTCCAGTGTCAGACACAGTGGAATTACCAGACAGACGGCCCAGTGTCAGACATGGTGGAATTGCCAGGCAGACGGTCCAGTCTCAGACACGGTGGAATTGCCAGGCAGACGGTCCAGTGTCAGACACGGTGGAATTGCCAGGCAGACGGTCCAGTGTCAGACACGGTGGAATTGCCAGACAGACGGTCCAGTCTCAGACACGGTGGAATTACCAGGCAGACGGTCCAGTGTCAGACACGGTGGAATTACCAGACAGACGGTCCAGTGTCAGACACGGTGGAATTGCCAGACAGACGGTCCAGTGTCAGACATGGTGAAATTGCCAGACAGACGGTCCAGTGTCAGACACGGTGGAATTGCCAGACAGACGGTCCAGTGTCAGACACGGTGGAATTGCCAGGCAGACGGTCCAGTGTCAGACACGGTGGAATTGCCCTGCAGACGGTCCAGTGTCAGACACGGTGGAATTGCCAGGCAGACGGTCCAGTGTCAGACACGGTGGAATTGCCAGACAGACGGCCCTGTGTCAGACATGGTGGAATTGCCAGACAGACGGTCCAGTGTCAGACATGGTGGAATTGCCAGACAGACGGTCCAGTGTCAGACACGGTGGAATTACCAGGCAGACGGTCCAGTGTCAGACACGGTGGAATTACCAGGCGGACGATCCAGTCTCAGACATGGTGGAATTGCCAGACAGACAGCCCAGTCTCAGACACGGTGGAATTGCCAGGCAGACGGTCCAGTCTCAGAAATGGTGGAATTACCAGACAGACGGTCCAGTGTCAGACACGGTGGAATTACCAGACAGACGGTCCAGTGTCAGACACGGTGGAATTGCCAGGCAGACGGTCCAGTGTCAGACACGGTGGAATTGCCAGGCAGACGGTCCAGTGTCAGACACGGTGGAATTACCAGGCAGACGGTCCAGTGTCAGACACGGTGGAATTACCAGACAGACGGTCCAGTCTCAGACACGGTGGAATTACCAGACAGACGGTCCAGTGTCAGACACGGTGGAATTGCCAGGCAGACGGTCCAGTGTCAGACACGGTGGAATTACCAGACAGACGGTCCAGTGTCAGACACGGTGGAATTACCAGACAGACGGTCCAGTGTCAGACACGGTGGAATTACCAGACAGACGGTCCAGTGTCAGACACGGTGGAATTACCAGACAGACGGTCCAGTGTCAGACACGGTGGAATTACCAGGCAGACGGTCCAGTCTCAGACATGGTGGAATTGCCAGACAGACGGTCCAGTGTCAGACACGGGGGAATTGCCAGGCAGACGGTCCAGTGTCAGACACGGTGGACTTGCCAGACAGACGGTCCAGTCTCAGACACAGTGGAATTACCAGGCAGACGGCCCAGTGTCAGACACGGTGGAATTGCCAGACAGACGGTCCAGTGTCAGACACGGTGGAATTGCCAGGCAGACGGTCCAGTGTCAGACATGGTGGAATTACCAGGCAGACGGTCCAGTGACAGACATGGTGGAATTGCCAGACAGACGGTCCAGTCTCAGACACGGTGGAATTGCCAGACAGACGGTCCAGTGTCAGACACGGTGGAATTACCAGACAGACGGTCCAGTGTCAGACACGGTGGAATTACCAGACAGACGGTCCAGTGTCAGACACGGTGGAATTGCCAGACAGACGGTCCAGTGTCAGACACGGTGGAATTACCAGACAGACGGTCCAGTGTCAGACACGGTGGAATTACCAGGCAGACGGTCCAGTGTCAGACACGGTGGAATTGCCAGACAGACGGTCCAGTGTCAGACACGGTGGAATTGCCAGACAGACGGTCCAGTGTCAGACATGGTGGAATTGCCAGGCAGACGGTCCAGTGTCAGACACGGTGGAATTGCCAGACAGACGGTCCAGTGTCAGACACGGTGGAATTACCAGGCAGACGGTCCAGTGTCAGACACGGTGGAATTACCAGGCAGACGGTCCAGTCTCAGACACGGTCGAATTGCCAGACAGACGGTCCAGTGTCAGACATGGTGGAATTACCAGGCAGACGGCCCAGTGTCAGACACGGTGGAATTACCAGACAGACGGTCCAGTGTCAGACACGGTGGAATTGCCAGGCAGACGGTCCAGTGTCAGACATGGTGGAATTGCCAGACAGACGGTCCAGTGTCAGACATGGTGGAATTGCCAGGCAGACGGTCCAGTGTCAGACACGGTGGAATTACCAGACAGACGGTCCAGTGTCAGACACGGTGGAATTGCCAGGCAGACGGTCCAGTGTCAGACACGGTGGAATTGCTAGACAGACGGTCCAGTGTCAGACATGGTGGAATTGCCAATCAGACGGTCCAGTGTCAGACACGGTGGAATTGCCAGGCAGACGGTCCAGTGTCAGACACGGTGGAATTGCCAGTAGACAGTCCAGTGTCAGACATGGTGGAATTGCCAGGCAGACGGTCCAGTGTCAGACACGGTGGAATTACAAGGCAGACGGTCCAGTGTCAGACATGGTGGAATTGCCAGGCAGACGGCCCAGTGTCAGACACGGTGGAATTACCAGACAGACGGTCCAGTGTCAGACATGGTGGAATTGCCATGGCAGACGGTCCAGTGTCAGACAGGGTAGAATTGCCAGACAGACGGTCCAGTGTCAGACATGGTAGAATTGCCAGGCAGACGGTCCAGTGTCAGACATGGTGGAATTGCCAGACAGACGGTCCAGTCTCAGACATGGTGGAATTGCCAGACAGACGGCCCAGTGTCAGACAGGGTGGAATTACCAGACAGACGGTCCAGTGTCAGACATGGTGTAATTGCCAGACAGACGGTCCAGTGTCAGACATGGTGGAATTGCCAGACAGACGGTCCAGTGTCAGACACGGTGGAATTGCCGGGCAGACGGCCCAGTGTCAGACACGGTGGAATTGCCAGGCAGGCGGTCCAGTGTCAGACACGGTGAAATTGCCAGGCAGACGGTCCAGTGTCAGACACGGTGGAATTGCCAGACAGACGGTCCAGTGTCAGACAGTGTGGAATTACCAGACAGACGGTCCAGTGTCAGACATGGTGGAATTGCCAGGCAGACGGTCCAGTGTCAGACACGGTGGAATTGCCAGGCAGACGGTCCAGTGTCAGACAGTGTGGAATTACCAGACAGACGGTCCAGTGTCAGACATGGTGGAATTGCCAGGCAGACGGCCCAGTCTCAGACACGGTGTAATTGCCAGGCAGACGGTCCAGTGTCAGACAGGGTGGAATTACCAGACAGACGGTCCAGTGTCAGACATGGTGGAATTGCCAGGCAGACGGTCCAGTGTCAGACACGGTGGAATTGCCAGGCAGACGGTCCAGTGTCAGACACGGTGGAATTGCCAGGAAGACGGTCCAGTGTCAGACACGGTGGAATTGCCAGACAGACGGTCCACTGTCAGACATGGTGGAATTGCCAGACAGACGGTCCAGTGTCAGACACGGTGGAATTGCCAGGCAGACGGTCCAGTGTCAGACACGGTGGAATTGCCAGACAGACGGTCCAGTGTCAGACACGGTGTAATTGCCAGACAGACGGTCCAGTGTCAGACACGGTGGAATTGCCAGGCAGACGGTCCAGTGTCAGACAGGGTGGAATTGCCAGGCAGACGGCCCAGTCTCAGACACGGTGTAATTGCCAGACAGACGGCCCAGTGTCAGACATGGTGGAATTGCCAGGCAGACGGTCCAGTGTCAGACACGGTGGAATTACTAGGCAGACGGTCCGGTGTCAGACACGGTGGAATTACCAGGCAGACGGCCCAGTCTCAGACACGGTGTAATTGCCAGACAGACGGCCCAGTGTCAGACATGGTGGAATTGCCAGGCAGACGGTCCAGTGTCAGACACGGTGGAATTACCAGGCAGACGGTCCAGTGTCAGACACGGTGGAATTACCAGGCAGACGGTCCAGTCTCAGACACGGTGGAATTGCCAGGCAGACGGTCCAGTGTCAGACACGGTGGAATTGCCAGACAGACGGTCCAGTGTCAGACATGGTGGAATTACCAGGCAGACGGTCCAGTGTCAGACATGGTGGAATTGCCAGACAGACGGTCCAGTGTCAGACACGGTGGAATTGTCAGGCAGACGGTCCAGTGTCAGACATGGTGGAATTACCAGGCATACGGTCCAGTCTCAGACACGGTGGAATTGCCAGACAGACGGTCCAGTCTCAGACACGGTGGAATTACCAGGCAGACGGCCCAGTGTCAGACACGGTGGAATTGCCAGGCAGACGGTCCAGTGTCAGACATGGTGGAATTGCCAGGCAGACGGTCCAGTGTCAGACATGGTGGAATTGCCAGGCAGACGGTCCAGTGTCAGACACGGTGGAATTGCCAGACAGACGGTCCAGTCTCAGACACGGTGGAATTGCCAGGCAGACGGTCCAGTGTCAGACACGGTGGAATTACCAGACAGACGGTCCAGTGTCAGACAGGGTGGAATTACCAGGCAGACGGTCCAGTGTCAGACACGGTGGAATTGCCAGACAGACGGTCGAGTGTCAGACACGGTGGAATTACCAGACAGACGGTCCAGTGTCAGACAGGGTGGAATTGCCAGACAGACGGTCCAGTGTCAGACACGGTGGAATTACCAGGCAGACGGTCCAGTGTCAGACACGGTGGAATTGCCAGACAGACGGCCCAGTGACAGACACGGTGGAATTACCAGGCAGACGGTCCAGTGTCAGACATGGTGGAATTACCAGGCAGACGGTCCAGTGTCAGACATGGTGGAATTGCCAGACAGACGGTCCAGTGTCAGACATGGTGGAATTACCAGGCAGACAGTCCAGTCTCAGACACGGTGGAATTGCCAGACAGACGGTCCAGTGTCAGACACGGTGGAATTGCCAGGCAGACAGTCCAGTGTCAGACACGGTGGAATTGCCAGACAGACGGTCCAGTGTCAGACACGGTGGAATTACCAGACAGACGGTCCAGTCTCAGACACGGTGGAGTTGCCAGACAGACGGTCCAGTGTCAGACATGGTGCAATTGCCAGACAGACGGTCCAGTGTCAGACACGGTGGAATTACCAGACAGACGGTCCAGTGTCAGACACGGTGGAATTACCAGACAGACGGTCCAGTGTCAGACACGGTGGAATTACCAGACAGACGGTCCAGTCTCAGACACGGTGGAATTGCCTGACAGACGGTCCAGTGTCAGACACAGTGGAATTACCAGACAGACGGCCCAGTGTCAGACATGGTGGAATTGCCAGGCAGACGGTCCAGTCTCAGACACGGTGGAATTGCCAGGCAGACGGTCCAGTGTCAGACACGGTGGAATTGCCAGGCAGACGGTCCAGTGTCAGACACGGTGGAATTGCCAGACAGACGGTCCAGTCTCAGACACGGTGGAATTACCAGGCAGACGGTCCAGTGTCAGACACGGTGGAATTACCAGACAGACGGTCCAGTGTCAGACACGGTGGAATTGCCAGACAGACGGTCCAGTGTCAGACATGGTGAAATTGCCAGACAGACGGTCCAGTGTCAGACACGGTGGAATTGCCAGACAGACGGTCCAGTGTCAGACACGGTGGAATTGCCAGGCAGACGGTCCAGTGTCAGACACGGTGGAATTGCCCTGCAGACGGTCCAGTGTCAGACACGGTGGAATTGCCAGGCAGACGGTCCAGTGTCAGACACGGTGGAATTGCCAGACAGACGGCCCTGTGTCAGACATGGTGGAATTGCCAGACAGACGGTCCAGTGTCAGACATGGTGGAATTGCCAGACAGACGGTCCAGTGTCAGACACGGTGGAATTACCAGGCAGACGGTCCAGTGTCAGACACGGTGGAATTACCAGGCGGACGATCCAGTCTCAGACATGGTGGAATTGCCAGACAGACGGTCCAGTGTCAGACACGGTGGAATTACCAGACAGACGGCCCAGTCTCAGACACGGTGGAATTGCCAGGCAGACGGTCCAGTCTCAGAAATGGTGGAATTACCAGACAGACGGTCCAGTGTCAGACACGGTGGAATTACCAGACAGACGGTCCAGTGTCAGACACGGTGGAATTGCCAGGCAGACGGTCCAGTGTCAGACACGGTGGAATTGCCAGGCAGACGGTCCAGTGTCAGACACGGTGGAATTACCAGGCAGACGGTCCAGTGTCAGACACGGTGGAATTACCAGACAGACGGTCCAGTCTCAGACACGGTGGAATTACCAGACAGACGGTCCAGTGTCAGACACGGTGGAATTGCCAGGCAGACGGTCCAGTGTCAGACACGGTGGAATTACCAGACAGACGGTCCAGTGTCAGACACGGTGGAATTACCAGACAGACGGTCCAGTGTCAGACACGGTGGAATTACCAGACAGACGGTCCAGTGTCAGACACGGTGGAATTACCAGACAGACGGTCCAGTGTCAGACACGGTGGAATTACCAGGCAGACGGTCCAGTCTCAGACATGGTGGAATTGCCAGACAGACGGTCCAGTGTCAGACACGGGGGAATTGCCAGGCAGACGGTCCAGTGTCAGACACGGTGGACTTGCCAGACAGACGGTCCAGTCTCAGACACAGTGGAATTACCAGGCAGACGGCCCAGTGTCAGACACGGTGGAATTGCCAGACAGACGGTCCAGTGTCAGACACGGTGGAATTGCCAGGCAGACGGTCCAGTGTCAGACATGGTGGAATTACCAGGCAGACGGTCCAGTGACAGACATGGTGGAATTGCCAGACAGACGGTCCAGTCTCAGACACGGTGGAATTGCCAGACAGACGGTCCAGTGTCAGACACGGTGGAATTACCAGACAGACGGTCCAGTGTCAGACACGGTGGAATTACCAGACAGACGGTCCAGTGTCAGACACGGTGGAATTGCCAGACAGACGGTCCAGTGTCAGACACGGTGGAATTACCAGACAGACGGTCCAGTGTCAGACACGGTGGAATTACCAGGCAGACGGTCCAGTGTCAGACACGGTGGAATTGCCAGACAGACGGTCCAGTGTCAGACACGGTGGAATTGCCAGACAGACGGTCCAGTGTCAGACATGGTGGAATTGCCAGGCAGACGGTCCAGTGTCAGACACGGTGGAATTGCCAGACAGACGGTCCAGTGTCAGACACGGTGGAATTACCAGGCAGACGGTCCAGTGTCAGACACGGTGGAATTACCAGGCAGACGGTCCAGTCTCAGACACGGTCGAATTGCCAGACAGACGGTCCAGTGTCAGACATGGTGGAATTACCAGGCAGACGGCCCAGTGTCAGACACGGTGGAATTACCAGACAGACGGTCCAGTGTCAGACACGGTGGAATTGCCAGGCAGACGGTCCAGTGTCAGACATGGTGGAATTGCCAGACAGACGGTCCAGTGTCAGACATGGTGGAATTGCCAGGCAGACGGTCCAGTGTCAGACACGGTGGAATTACCAGACAGACGGTCCAGTGTCAGACACGGTGGAATTGCCAGGCAGACGGTCCAGTGTCAGACACGGTGGAATTGCTAGACAGACGGTCCAGTGTCAGACATGGTGGAATTGCCAATCAGACGGTCCAGTGTCAGACACGGTGGAATTGCCAGGCAGACGGTCCAGTGTCAGACACGGTGGAATTGCCAGTAGACAGTCCAGTGTCAGACATGGTGGAATTGCCAGGCAGACGGTCCAGTGTCAGACACGGTGGAATTACAAGGCAGACGGTCCAGTGTCAGACATGGTGGAATTGCCAGGCAGACGGCCCAGTGTCAGACACGGTGGAATTACCAGACAGACGGTCCAGTGTCAGACATGGTGGAATTGCCATGGCAGACGGTCCAGTGTCAGACAGGGTAGAATTGCCAGACAGACGGTCCAGTGTCAGACATGGTAGAATTGCCAGGCAGACGGTCCAGTGTCAGACATGGTGGAATTGCCAGACAGACGGTCCAGTCTCAGACATGGTGGAATTGCCAGACAGACGGCCCAGTGTCAGACAGGGTGGAATTACCAGACAGACGGTCCAGTGTCAGACATGGTGTAATTGCCAGACAGACGGTCCAGTGTCAGACATGGTGGAATTGCCAGACAGACGGTCCAGTGTCAGACACGGTGGAATTGCCGGGCAGACGGCCCAGTGTCAGACACGGTGGAATTGCCAGGCAGGCGGTCCAGTGTCAGACACGGTGAAATTGCCAGGCAGACGGTCCAGTGTCAGACACGGTGGAATTGCCAGACAGACGGTCCAGTGTCAGACAGTGTGGAATTACCAGACAGACGGTCCAGTGTCAGACATGGTGGAATTGCCAGGCAGACGGTCCAGTGTCAGACACGGTGGAATTGCCAGGCAGACGGTCCAGTGTCAGACAGTGTGGAATTACCAGACAGACGGTCCAGTGTCAGACATGGTGGAATTGCCAGGCAGACGGCCCAGTCTCAGACACGGTGTAATTGCCAGGCAGACGGTCCAGTGTCAGACAGGGTGGAATTACCAGACAGACGGTCCAGTGTCAGACATGGTGGAATTGCCAGGCAGACGGTCCAGTGTCAGACACGGTGGAATTGCCAGGCAGACGGTCCAGTGTCAGACACGGTGGAATTGCCAGGAAGACGGTCCAGTGTCAGACACGGTGGAATTGCCAGACAGACGGTCCACTGTCAGACATGGTGGAATTGCCAGACAGACGGTCCAGTGTCAGACACGGTGGAATTGCCAGGCAGACGGTCCAGTGTCAGACACGGTGGAATTGCCAGACAGACGGTCCAGTGTCAGACACGGTGTAATTGCCAGACAGACGGTCCAGTGTCAGACACGGTGGAATTGCCAGGCAGACGGTCCAGTGTCAGACAGGGTGGAATTGCCAGGCAGACGGCCCAGTCTCAGACACGGTGTAATTGCCAGACAGACGGCCCAGTGTCAGACATGGTGGAATTGCCAGGCAGACGGTCCAGTGTCAGACACGGTGGAATTACTAGGCAGACGGTCCGGTGTCAGACACGGTGGAATTACCAGGCAGACGGCCCAGTCTCAGACACGGTGTAATTGCCAGACAGACGGCCCAGTGTCAGACATGGTGGAATTGACAGGCAGACGGTCCAGTGTCAGACACGGTGGAATTACCAGGCAGACGGTCCAGTGTCAGACACGGTGGAATTACCAGGCAGACGGTCCAGTCTCAGACACGGTGGAATTGCCAGGCAGACGGTCCAGTGTCAGACACGGTGGAATTGCCAGACAGACGGTCCAGTGTCAGACATGGTGGAATTACCAGGCAGACGGTCCAGTGTCAGACATGGTGGAATTGCCAGACAGACGGTCCAGTGTCAGACACGGTGGAATTGTCAGGCAGACGGTCCAGTGTCAGACATGGTGGAATTACCAGGCATACGGTCCAGTCTCAGACACGGTGGAATTGCCAGACAGACGGTCCAGTCTCAGACACGGTGGAATTACCAGGCAGACGGCCCAGTGTCAGACACGGTGGAATTGCCAGGCAGACGGTCCAGTGTCAGACATGGTGGAATTGCCAGGCAGACGGTCCAGTGTCAGACATGGTGGAATTGCCAGGCAGACGGTCCAGTGTCAGACACGGTGGAATTGCCAGACAGACGGTCCAGTCTCAGACACGGTGGAATTGCCAGGCAGACGGTCCAGTGTCAGACACGGTGGAATTACCAGACAGACGGTCCAGTGTCAGACAGGGTGGAATTACCAGGCAGACGGTCCAGTGTCAGACACGGTGGAATTGCCAGACAGACGGTCGAGTGTCAGACACGGTGGAATTACCAGACAGACGGTCCAGTGTCAGACAGGGTGGAATTGCCAGACAGACGGTCCAGTGTCAGACACGGTGGAATTACCAGGCAGACGGTCCAGTGTCAGACACGGTGGAATTGCCAGACAGACGGCCCAGTGACAGACACGGTGGAATTACCAGGCAGACGGTCCAGTGTCAGACATGGTGGAATTACCAGGCAGACGGTCCAGTGTCAGACATGGTGGAATTGCCAGACAGACGGTCCAGTGTCAGACATGGTGGAATTACCAGGCAGACAGTCCAGTCTCAGACACGGTGGAATTGCCAGACAGACGGTCCAGTGTCAGACACGGTGGAATTGCCAGGCAGACGGCCCAGTCTCAGACACGGTGGAATTACCAGACAGACGGTCCAGTGTCAGACATGGTGGAATTGCCAGGCAGACGGCCCAGTGTCAGACATGGTGGAATTACCAGGCAGACGGTCCAGTGTCAGACACGGTGGAATTACCAGACAGACGGTCCAGTGTCAGACACGGTGGAATTGCCAGACAGACGGTCCAGTGTCAGACACGTGGAATTACCAGGCAGACAGTCCAGTGTCAGACATGGTGGAATTACCAGACAGACGGTCCAGTGTCAGACATGGTGGAATTACCAGGTTGACGGTCCAGTGTCAGACACGGTGGAATTGCCAGACAGACGGTCCAGTGTCAGACACGTGGAATTACCAGGCAGACGGTCCAGTGTCAGACATGGTGGAATTACCAGGCAGACGGTCCAGTGTCAGACATGGTGGAATTACCAGACAGATGGTCCAGTGTCAGACACGGTGGAATTACCAGGCAGACGGTCCAGTGTCAGACACGGTGGAATTACCAGGCAGACGGTCCAGTCTCAGACACGGTGGAATTACCAGGCAGACGGTCCAGTCTCAGACACGGTGGAATTACCAGGCAGACGGTCCAGTCTCAGACACGGTGGAATTGCCAGACAGACGGTCCAGTGTCAGACACGGTGGAATTGCCAGACAGACGGTCCAGTGTCAGACACGGTGGAATTGCCAGACAGACGGCCCAGTGTCAGACACGGTGGAATTGCCAGGCAGACGGCCCAGTCTCAGACACGGTGGAATTACCAGACAGACGGTCCAGTATCAGACACGGTGGAATTGCCAGGCAGACGGCCCAGTCTCAGACATGGTGGAATTACCAGACAGACGGTCCAGTGTCAGACATGGTGGAATTGCCAGGCAGACGGTCCAGTATCAGACACGGTGGAATTACCAGGCAGACGGTCCAGTCTCAGACACGGTGGAATTACCAGGCAGACGGTCCAGTGTCAGACATGGTGGAATTACCAGGCAGACGGTCCAGTGTCAGACACGGTGGAATTACCAGACAGACGGTCCAGTCTCAGACACGGTGGAATTACCAGGCAGACGGTCCAGTGTCAGACACGGTGGAATTACCAGGCAGACGGTCCAGTGTCAGACATGGTGGAATTACCAGGCAGACGGTCCAGTGTCAGACACGGTGGAATTACCAGTCAGACGGTCCAGTGTCAGACACGGTGGAATTACCAGGCAGACGGTCCAGTGTCAGACACGGTGGAATTACCAGACAGACGGTCCAGTGTCAGACACGGTGGAATTACCAGACAGACGGTCCAGTGTCAGACACGGTGGAATTGCCAGGCAGACGGTCCAGTGTCAGACACGGTGGAATTACCAGGCAGATGGTCCAGTGTCAGACAGGGTGGAATTACCAGACAGACGGACCAGTGTCAGACACGGTGGAATTGCCAGGCGGACGGCCCAGTGTCAGACACGGTGGAATTGCCAGACAGACGGTCCAGTCTCAGACATGGTGGAATTGCCAGGCAGACGGTCCAGTGTCAGACACGGTGGAATTGCCAGGCGGACGGCCCAGTCTCAGACATGGTGGAATTGCCAGGCAGACGGTCCAGTGTCAGACATGGTGGAATTACCAGGCAGACGGTCCAGTGTCAGACACGGTGGAATTACCAGGCAGACGGTCCAGTGTCAGACACGGTGGAATTACCAGACAGACGGTCCAGTGTCAGACACGGTGGAATTGCCAGACAGACGGTCCAGTGTCAGACACGGTGGAATTGCCAGGCAGACGGTCCAGTCTCAGACACGGTGGAATTACCAGGCAGACGGTCCAGTGTCAGACATGGTGGAATTGCCAGGCAGACGGTCCAGTGTCAGACACGGTGGAATTGCCAGACATACGGCCCTGTGTCAGACACGGTGGAATTACCAGACAGACGGTCCAGTGTCAGACACGGTGGAATTGCCAGACAGACGGTCCAGTGTCAGACACGGTGGAATTACCAGACAGACGGTCCAGTCTCAGACACGGTGGAGTTGCCAGACAGACGGTCCAGTGTCAGACATGGTGCAATTGCCAGACAGACGGTCCAGTGTCAGACACGGTGGAATTACCAGACAGACGGTCCAGTGTCAGACACGGTGGAATTGCCAGACAGACGGTCCAGTGTCAGACACGGTGGAATTACCAGACAGACGGTCCAGTCTCAGACACGGTGGAGTTGCCAGACAGACGGTCCAGTGTCAGACATGGTGCAATTGCCAGACAGACGGTCCAGTGTCAGACACGGTGGAATTACCAGACAGACGGTCCAGTCTCAGACACGGTGGAATTGCCAGACAGACGGTCCAGTCTCAGACACTGTGGAATTGCCAGGCAGACGGTCCAGTGTCAGACACGGTGGAATTACCAGGCAGACGGTCCAGTGTCAGACATGGTGGAATTACCAGGCAGACGGCCCAGTGTCAGACACGGTGGAATTACCAGACAGACGGTCCAGTGTCAGACATGGTGGAATTACCAGGCAGACGGCCCAGTGTCAGACACGGTGGAATTACCAGGCAGACGGCCCAGTGTCAGACACGGTGGAATTGCCAGGCAGACGGTCCAGTGTCAGACACGGTGGAATTACCAGACAGACGGTCCAGTGTCAGACATGGTGGAATTACCAGGCAGACGGTCCAGTGTCAGACACGGTGGAATTACCAGACAGACGGTCCAGTCTCAGACATGGTGGAATTGCCAGGCAGACGGTCCAGTCTCAGACACGGTGGAATTACCAGGCAGACGGTCCAGTGTCAGACACGGTGGAATTACCAGACAGACGGTCCAGTGTCAGACACGGTGGAATTGCCAGACAGACGGTCCAGTGTCAGACACGGTGGAATTGCCAGGCAGACGGTCCAGTCTCAGACACGGTGGAATTACCAGGCAGACGGTCCAGTGTCAGACATGGTGGAATTGCCAGACAGACGGTCCAGTGTCAGACACGGTGGAATTGCCAGGCAGACGGTCCAGTGTCAGACACGGTGGAATTACCAGGCAGACGGTCCTGTGTCAGACACGGTGGAATTACCAGACAGACGGTCCAGTGTCAGACACGGTGGAATTGCCAGACAGACGGTCCAGTGTCAGACACGGTGGAATTACCAGACAGACGGTCCAGTCTCAGACACGGTGGAGTTGCCAGACAGACGGTCCAGTGTCAGACATGGTGCAATTGCCAGACAGACGGTCCAGTGTCAGACACGGTGGAATTACCAGACAGACGGTCCAGTGTCAGACACGGTGGAATTACCAGACAGACGGTCCAGTGTCAGACACGGTGGAATTACCAGACAGACGGTCCAGTCTCAGACACGGTGGAATTGCCTGACAGACGGTCCAGTGTCAGACACAGTGGAATTACCAGACAGACGGCCCAGTGTCAGACATGGTGGAATTGCCAGGCAGACGGTCCAGTCTCAGACACGGTGGAATTGCCAGGCAGACGGTCCAGTGTCAGACACGGTGGAATTGCCAGGCAGACGGTCCAGTGTCAGACACGGTGGAATTGCCAGACAGACGGTCCAGTCTCAGACACGGTGGAATTACCAGGCAGACGGTCCAGTGTCAGACACGGTGGAATTACCAGACAGACGGTCCAGTGTCAGACACGGTGGAATTGCCAGACAGACGGTCCAGTGTCAGACATGGTGAAATTGCCAGACAGACGGTCCAGTGTCAGACACGGTGGAATTGCCAGACAGACGGTCCAGTGTCAGACACGGTGGAATTGCCAGGCAGACGGTCCAGTGTCAGACACGGTGGAATTGCCCTGCAGACGGTCCAGTGTCAGACACGGTGGAATTGCCAGGCAGACGGTCCAGTGTCAGACACGGTGGAATTGCCAGACAGACGGCCCTGTGTCAGACATGGTGGAATTGCCAGACAGACGGTCCAGTGTCAGACATGGTGGAATTGCCAGACAGACGGTCCAGTGTCAGACACGGTGGAATTACCAGGCAGACGGTCCAGTGTCAGACACGGTGGAATTACCAGGCGGACGATCCAGTCTCAGACATGGTGGAATTGCCAGACAGACAGCCCAGTCTCAGACACGGTGGAATTGCCAGGCAGACGGTCCAGTCTCAGAAATGGTGGAATTACCAGACAGACGGTCCAGTGTCAGACACGGTGGAATTACCAGACAGACGGTCCAGTGTCAGACACGGTGGAATTGCCAGGCAGACGGTCCAGTGTCAGACACGGTGGAATTGCCAGGCAGACGGTCCAGTGTCAGACACGGTGGAATTACCAGGCAGACGGTCCAGTGTCAGACACGGTGGAATTACCAGACAGACGGTCCAGTCTCAGACACGGTGGAATTACCAGACAGACGGTCCAGTGTCAGACACGGTGGAATTGCCAGGCAGACGGTCCAGTGTCAGACACGGTGGAATTACCAGACAGACGGTCCAGTGTCAGACACGGTGGAATTACCAGACAGACGGTCCAGTGTCAGACACGGTGGAATTACCAGACAGACGGTCCAGTGTCAGACACGGTGGAATTACCAGACAGACGGTCCAGTGTCAGACACGGTGGAATTACCAGGCAGACGGTCCAGTCTCAGACATGGTGGAATTGCCAGACAGACGGTCCAGTGTCAGACACGGGGGAATTGCCAGGCAGACGGTCCAGTGTCAGACACGGTGGACTTGCCAGACAGACGGTCCAGTCTCAGACACAGTGGAATTACCAGGCAGACGGCCCAGTGTCAGACACGGTGGAATTGCCAGACAGACGGTCCAGTGTCAGACACGGTGGAATTGCCAGGCAGACGGTCCAGTGTCAGACATGGTGGAATTACCAGGCAGACGGTCCAGTGACAGACATGGTGGAATTGCCAGACAGACGGTCCAGTCTCAGACACGGTGGAATTGCCAGACAGACGGTCCAGTGTCAGACACGGTGGAATTACCAGACAGACGGTCCAGTGTCAGACACGGTGGAATTACCAGACAGACGGTCCAGTGTCAGACACGGTGGAATTGCCAGACAGACGGTCCAGTGTCAGACACGGTGGAATTACCAGACAGACGGTCCAGTGTCAGACACGGTGGAATTACCAGGCAGACGGTCCAGTGTCAGACACGGTGGAATTGCCAGACAGACGGTCCAGTGTCAGACACGGTGGAATTGCCAGACAGACGGTCCAGTGTCAGACATGGTGGAATTGCCAGGCAGACGGTCCAGTGTCAGACACGGTGGAATTGCCAGACAGACGGTCCAGTGTCAGACACGGTGGAATTACCAGGCAGACGGTCCAGTGTCAGACACGGTGGAATTACCAGGCAGACGGTCCAGTCTCAGACACGGTCGAATTGCCAGACAGACGGTCCAGTGTCAGACACGGTGGAATTGCCAGACAGACGGCCCAGTGTCAGACACGGTGGAATTGCCTGGCAGATGGTCCAGTGTCAGACACGGTGGAATTGCCAGACAGACGGTCCAGTCTCAGACACGGTGGAATTGCCAGGCAGACGGTCCAGTCTCAGACACGGTGGAATTGCCAGACAGACGGTCCAGTCTCAGACACGGTGGAATTGCCAGGCAGACGGTCCAGTCTCAGACACGGTGGAATTACCAGACAGACGGTCCAGTGTCAGACATGGTGGAATTGCCAGACAGACGGTCCAGTGTCAGACACGGTGGAATTACTAGACAGACGGTCCAGTGTCAGACACGGTGGAATTACCAGGCAGACGGTCCAGTGTCAGACACGGTGGAATTGCCAGACAGACGGTCCAGTGTCAGACACGGTGGAATTGCCAGACAGACGGTCCAGTGTCAGACACGGTGGAATTGCCAGGCAGACGGTCCAGTGTCAGACACGGTGGAATTACCAGGCAGACGGTCCAGTGTCAGACACGGTGGAATTACTGAACAGACGGTCCAGTGTCATACACGGTGGAATTACCAGGCAGACGGTCCAGTCTCAGACACGGTCGAATTGCCAGACAGACGGTCCAGTGTCAGACACGGTGGAATTGCCAGACAGACGGTCCAGTGTCAGACACGGTGGAATTGCCTGGCAGACGGTCCAGTGTCATACACGTGGAATTGCCAGACAGACGGTCCAGTCTCAGACACGGTGGAATTGCCAGAGAGACGGTCCAGTCTCAGACACGGTGGAATTACTAGACAGACGGTCCAGTGTCAGACACGGTGGAATTACCAGGCAGACGGTCCAGTGTCAGACACGGTGGAATTGCCAGACAGACGGTCCAGTGTCAGACACGGTGGAATTACCAGGCAGACGGTCCAGTGTCAGACACGGTGGAATTACTGAACAGACGGTCCAGTGTCATACACGGTGGAATTACCAGGCTGACGGTCCAGTCTCAGACACGGTCGAATTGCCAGACAGACGGTCCAGTGTCAGACACGGTGGAATTGCCAGACAGACGGCCCAGTGTCAGACACGGTGGAATTGCCTGGCAGACGGTCCAGTGTCATACACGTGGAATTGCCAGACAGACGGTCCAGTCTCAGACACGGTGGAATTGCCAGATAGACGGTCCAGTCTCAGACACGGTGGAATTGCCAGACAGACGGTCCAGTCTCAGACACGGTGGAATTACCAGACAGACGGTCCAGTGTCAGACATGGTGGAATTACCAGACAGACGGTCCAGTCTCAGATACGGTGGAATTGCCAGACAGACGGCCCAGTCTCAGACATGGTGGAATTACCAGGCAGACGGCCCAGTGTCAGACAGGGTGGAATTACCAGACAGACGGTCCAGTGTCAGACATGGTGGAATTACCAGGCAGACGGTCCAGTCTCAGACATGGTGGAATTACCAGGCAGACGGCCCAGTGTCAGACATGGTGGAATTGCCAGACAGACGGCCCAGTGTCAGACACGGTGGAATTGCCAGGCAGACGGTCCAGTGTCAGACACGGTGGAATTACCAGGCAGACGGTCCAGTGTCAGACACGGTGGAATTGCCAGACAGACGGCCCAGTGTCAGACACGGTGGAATTGCCAGGCAGACGGTCCAGTGTCAGACACGGTGGAATTGCCAGACAGACGGTCCAGTCTCAGACACGGTGGAATTGCCAGGCAGACGGTCCAGTCTCAGACACGGTGGAATTGCCAGACAGACGTTCCAGTCTCTGACACGGTGGAATTGCCAGGCAGACGGTCCAGTCTCAGACACGGTGGAATTACCAGACAGACGGTCCAGTGTCAGACATGGTGGAATTGCCAGACAGACGGTCCAGTCTCAGACATGGTGGAATTACCAGGCAGACGGCCCAGTGTCAGACATGGTGGAATTGCCAGGCAGACGGTCCAGTGTCAGACACGGTGGAATTACCAGACAGACGGTCCAGTGTCAGACACGGTGGAATTACCAGGAAGACGGTCCAGTGTCAGACACGGTGGAATTGCCAGACAGACGGTCCAGTCTCAGACACGGTGGAATTACCAGGCAGACGGTCCAGTGTCAGACACGGTGGAATTGCCAGACAGACGGTCCAGTGTCAGACATGGTGGAATTGCCAGACAGACGGTCCAGTGTCAGACACGGTGGAATTGCCAGGCAGACGGTCCAGTGTCAGACACGGTGGAATTGCCAGACAGACGGTCCAGTCTCAGACACGGTGGAATTACCAGGCAGACGGTCCAGTGTCAGACACGGTGGAATTGCCAGACAGACGGTCCAGTGTCAGACATGGTGGAATTACCAGGTGCACGGTCCAGTGTCAGACATGGTGGAATTGCCAGACAGACGGTCCAGTGTCAGAGACGGTGGAATTGCCAGGCAGACGGTCCAGTGTCAGACACGGTGGAATTGCCAGACAGACGGTCCAGTGTCAGACACGGTGGAATTGCCAGACAGACGGTCCAGTGTCAGACATGGTGGAATTGCCAGGCAGACGGTCCAGTGTCAGACACGGTGGAATTGCCAGACAGACGGTCCAGTGTCAGACACGGTGGAATTGCCAGACAGACGGTCCAGTGTCAGACACGGTGGAATTACCAGGCAGACGGTCCAGTGTCAGACATGGTGGAATTGCCAGGCAGACGGTCCAGTGTCAGACATGGTGGAATTGCCAGACAGACGGTCCAGTGTCAGACACGGTGGAATTGCCAGACAGACGGTCCAGTGTCAGACACGGTGGAATTGCCAGACAGACGGTCCAGTGTCAGACATGGTGGAATTGCCAGGCAGACGGTCCAGTGTCAGACACGGTGGAATTGCCAGACAGACGGCCCAGTGTCAGACATGGTGGAATTGCCAGTCAGACGGTCCAGTGTCAGACACGGTGGAATTGGCAGACAGTCGGTCCAGTGTCAGACACGGTGGAATTACCAGACAGACGGCCCAGTGTCGGACACGGGGGAATTACCAGGCAGACGGTCCAGTGTCAGACATGGTGGAATTACCAGACAGATGGTCCAGTGTCAGACACGGTGGAATTGCCAGGCAGACGGTCCAGTGTCAGACACTGTGGAATTGCAAGGCAGACGGCCCAGTGTCAGACATGGTGGAATTACCAGGCAGACGGTCCAGTCTCAGACACGGTGGAATTACCAGACAGACGGTCCAGTGTCAGACACGGTGGAATTGCCAGGCTGACGGCCCAGTGTCAGACACGGTGGAATTGTCAGGCAGACGGTCCAGTGTCAGACATGGTGGAATTGCCAGAGAGACGGTCCAGTGTTAGACATGGTGGAATTGCCAGACAGACGGTCCAGTGTCAGACACGGTGGAATTGCCAGGCAGACGGTCCAGTGTCAGACACGGTGGAATTGCCAGGCAGACGGCCCAGTGTCAGACATGGTGGAATTACCAGGCAGACGGTCCAGTCTCAGACACGGTGGAATTACCAGACAGACGGTCCAGTGTCAGACACGGTGGAATTACCAGACAGACGGTCCAGTGTCAGACACGGTGGAATTACCAGGCAGACGGTCCAGTGTCAGACACGGTGGAATTACCAGGCAGACGGTCCAGTGTCAGACACGGTGGAATTACCAGACAGACGGTCCAGTGTCAGACATGGTGGAATTACCAGGCAGACGGTCCAGTGTCAGACACGGTGGAATTACCAGACAGACGGTCCAGTGTCAGACACGGTGGAATTACCAGGCAGACGGTCCAGTGTCAGACATGGTGGAATTGCCAGACAGACGGTCCAGTCTCAGACATGGTGGAATTACCAGACAGACGGTCCAGAGTCAGACACGGTGGAATTACCAGGCAGACGGTCCAGTCTCAGACACGGTGGAATTGCCAGGCAGACGGTCCAGTGTCAGACACGGTGGAATTGCCAGGCAGGCGGTCCAGTGTCAGACATGGTGGAATTACCAGGCAGACGGTCCAGTGTCAGACATGGTGGAATTGCCAGACAGACGGTCCAGTCTCAGACATGGTGGAATTACCAGACAGACGGTCCAGTGTCAGACACGGTGGAATTACCAGACAGACGGTCCAGTGTCAGACACGGTGGAATTACCAGGCAGACGGTCCAGTGTCAGACATGGTGGAATTGCCAGACAGACGGTCCAGTCTCAGACATGGTGGAATTACCAGACAGACGGTCCAGAGTCAGACACGGTGGAATTACCAGGCAGACGGTCCAGTCTCAGACACGGTGGAATTGCCAGGCAGACGGTCCAGTGTCAGACACGGTGGAATTGCCAGGCAGGCGGTCCAGTGTCAGACATGGTGGAATTACCAGGCAGACGGCCCAGTGTCAGACACGGTGGAATTTCCAGACAGACGGTCCAGTGTCAGACACGGTGGAATTACCAGACAGACGGTCCAGTGTCAGACATGGTGGAATTGCCAGGCAGACGGTCCAGTGTCAGACACGGTGGAATTACCAGACAGACGGTCCAGTCTCAGACACGGTGGAATTGCCAGACAGACGGTCCAGTGTCAGACACGGTGGAATTACCAGGCAGATGGTCCAGTGTCAGACACGGTGGAATTGCCAGGCAGACGGTCCAGTGTCAGACACGGTGGAATTACCAGACAGACGGTCCAGTGTCAGACACGGTGGAATTACCAGGCAGACGGTCCAGTGTCAGACACGGTGGAATTGCCGGACAGACGGTCCAGTGTCAGACACGGTGGAATTACCAGGCAGACGGTCCAGTGTCAGACACGGTGGAATTACCAGACAGACGGTCCATAGAACATAGAACAATACAGCGCAGTACAGACCCTTCGGCCCACGATGTTGCACCGAAACAAAAGCCATCTAACCTACACTATACCATTATCATCCATATGTTTATCCAATAAACTTTTAAATGCCCTTAATGTTGGCGAGTTCACTACTGTAGCAGGTAGGGCATTCCACGGCCTCACTACTCTTTGCGTAAAGAACCTACCCCTGACCTCTGTCCTATATCTATTACCCCTCAGTTTAAGGGTATGTCCCCTCGTGCTAGCCATTTCCATCCGCGGGAGAAGGCTCTCACTGTCCACCCTATCTAACCCTCTGATCATTTTGTATGCCTCTATTAAGTCTCCTCTAAACCTTCTTCTCTCTAACGAAAACAACCTCAAGTCCATCAGCCTTTCCTCATAAGATTTTCCCTCCATACCAGGCAACATCCTGGTAAATCTCCTCTGCACCCGTTCCAAAGCCTCCACGTCCTTCCTATAATGCGGTGACCAGAACTGTACGCAATACTCCAAATGCGGCCGTACCAGAGTTCTGTACAGCTGCAACATGACCTCCTGACTCCGGAACTCAATCCCTCTACCAATAAAGGCCAACACTCCATAGGCCTTCTTCACCACCCTATCAACCTGGGTGGCAACTTTCAGGGATCTATGTACATGGACACCTAGATCCCTCTGCTCATCCACACTTTCAAGAACTTTTCCATTAGCCACATATTCCACATTCCTGTTTTTCCTTCCAAAGTGAATCACCTCACACTTCTCTACATTAAACTCCATTTGCCACCTCTCAGCCCAGCACTGCAGCTTATCTATATCCCTCTGTAACCTGCTACTTCCTTCCTCACTATCGACAACACCACCGACTTTAGTATCGTCTGCAAATTTACTCACCCACCCTTCTGCGCCTTCCTCTAGGTCATTGATAAAAATGACAAACAGCAACGGCCCCAGAACAGATCCTTGTGGTACTCCACTTGTGACAGAACTCCATTCTGAACATTTCCCATCAACCACCACCCTCTGTCTTCTTTCAGCTAGCCAATTTCTGATCCACATCTCTAAATCACCCTCAATCCCCAGCCTCCGTATTTTCTGCAATAGCCTACCGTGGGGAACCTTATCAAACGCTTTGCTGAAATCCATATACACCACATCAACTGCTCTACCCTCGTCTACCTGTTCAGTCACCTTCTCAAAGAACTCGATAAGGTTTGTGAGGCATGACCTACCCTTCACAAAGCCATGCTGACTATCCCTGATCATATTATTCCTATCTAGATGACTATAAATCTTGTCTCTTATAATGCCCTCCAAGACTTTACCCACTACAGACGTGAGGCTCACCGGTCTATAGTTGCCGGGGTTGTCTCTGCTCCCCTTTTTGAACAAAGGGACCACATTTGCTATCCTCCAGTCCTCTGGCACTATTCCTGTATCCAATGATGACATAAAAATCAAAGCCAATGGTCCAGCAATCTCTTCCCTGGCCTCCCAGAGAATCCTAGGATAAATCCCATCAGGCCCCGGGGACTTATCTATTTTCAGCCTTTCCAGAATTGCCAACACCTCTTCCCTACTTACCTCAATGCCATCTAATCTATTTACCTGGAGCTCAGCATTCTCCTCCACAACATTATCTTTTTCCTGAGTGAATACTGACGAAAAATATTCATTTAGTATCTCGCCTATCTCTTCAGACTCTACACACAACTTCCCATCCCTGTCCTTGACTGGTCCTACTCTGTCCCTAGTCATTCGCTTATTCCTGACATACCTATAGAAAGCTTTTGGGTTTTCCTTGATCCTTCCTGCCAAATACTTCTCATGTCCCCTCCTTGCTCGTCTTAGCTCTCTCTTTAGATCCTTCCTCGCTACCTTGTAACTATCCATCGCCCCAACTGAAACTTCACACCTCATCTTCACATAGGCCTCCTTCTTCCTCTTAACAAGAGATTCCACTTCTTTGGTAAACCACGGTTCCCTCGCTTGGCACCTTCCTCCCTGCCTGACCGGTACATACTTATCAAGAACACGCAATAGCTGATCCTTGAACAAGCTCCACTTATCCAGTGTGTCCAAAACTTGCAGCCTACTTCTCCACCTTATCCCCCCCAAGTCACGTCTAATGGCATCATAATTTCCCTTCCCCCAGCTATAACTCTTGCCCTGCGGTGTATACTTATCCCTTTCCATCCTTAACGTAAACGTCACCGAATTGTGGTCACTGTCCCCAAAGTGCTCACCTACCTCCAAATCCAACACCTGGCCTGGTTCATTACCCAAAACCAAATCCAATGTGGCCTCACCTATTGTTGGCCTGTCAACAAACTGTGTCAGGAAACCCTCCTGCACACACTGAACAAAAAACGACCCATCTAATGTACTCGAACTATATCTTTTCCAGTCAATATTTGGAAAGTTAAAGTCTCCCATAATAACTACCCTGTTACTTTCGCTCATATCCAGGGTCATCTTCGCCATCCTTTCCTCTACATCCCTAGAACTATTTGGAGGCCTATAGAAAACTCCCAACAGGGTGACCTCTCCTTTCCTGTTTCTAACCTCAGCCCATACTACCTCGGAAGATGAGTCCCCATCTAGCATCCTCTCCGCCACCGTAATACTGCTCTTGACTAGCAGCGCCACACCTCCCCCTCTTTTGCCTCCTTCCCTGAGCTTACTAAAACACCTAAACCCCGGAACCTGCAACATCCATTCCTGTCCCTGCTCTATCCACGTCTCCGAAATGGCCACAACATCGAAGTCCCAGGTACCAACCCATGCTGCCAGTTCCCCTACCTTATTTCGTATACTCCTGGCATTGAAGTAGACACACTTCAAACCACCTACCTGAACACTGGCCCCCTCCTCCGACGTCAAATCTGAGCTCCTGACCTCTATACTCTCATTCTCCCTTACCCTAAAACTACAATCCAGGTTCCCATGCCCCTGCTGCATTAGTTTAAACCCCCCCAAAGAGCACTAACACCGTCAGACACGGTGGAATTACCAGGCAGACGGTCCAGTCTCAGACACGGTCGAATTGCCAGACAGACGGTCCACCCTCAGACATGGTGGAATTGCCAGACAGACGGTCCAGTCTCAGACACGGTGGAATTGCCAGGCAGACGGTCCAGTGTCAGACATGGTGGAATTACCAGGCAGACGGTCCAGTGTCAGACATGGTGGAATTACCAGGCAGGCGGTCCAGTGTCAGACACGGTGGAATTGCCAGGCAGGCGGTCCAGTGTCAGACACGGTGGAAGTGCCAGGCAGACGGTCCAGTGTCAGACACGGTGGAATTACCAGACAGACGGTCCAGTGTCAGACACGGTGGAATTACCAGACAGATGGTCCAGTGTCAGACACGGTGGAATTGCCAGGCAGACGGTCCAGTGTCAGACACGGTGGAATTGCCAGACAGACGGTCCAGTGTCAGACACGGTGGAAGTGCCAGGTAGACGGTCCAGTGTCAGACACGGTGGAATTACCAGACAGACGGTCCAGTGTCAGACACGGTGGAATTGCCAGACAGACGGTCCAGTGTCAGACACGGTGGAATTGCCAGACAGACGGTCCAGTGTCAGACATGGTGGAATTACCAGACAGACGGTCCAGTGTCAGACACGGTGGAATTGCCACGCAGACGGTCCAGTGTCAGACACGGTGGAATTACCAGGCAGACGGCCCAGTGTCAGACATGGTGGAATTACCAGACAGACTGTCCAGTGTCAGACACGGTGGAATTACCAGGCAGACGGTCCAGTGTCAGACATGGTGGAATTACCAGGCAGACGGTCCAGTGTCAGACACGGTGGAATTACAAGACAGACGGTCCAGTGTCAGACACGGTGGAATTACCAGACAGACGGTCCAGTGTCAGACATGGTGGAATTGCCAGGCAGACGGCCCAGTGTCAGACACGGTGGAATTACCAGACAGACGGTCCAGTGTCAGACACGGTGGAATTGCCAGGCAGACGGCCCAGTGTCAGACACGGTGGAATTACCAGGCAGACGGTCCAGTGTCAGACACGGTGGAATTGCCAGACAGACGGTCCAGTGTCAGACACGGTGGAATTACCAGGCAGACGGTCCAGTGTCAGACATGGTGGAATTACCAGACAGACGGTCCAGTGTCAGCCATGGTGGAATTACCAGGCAGACGGTCCAGTGTCAGACACGGTGGAATTACCAGACAGACGGTCCAGTGTCAGACACGGTGGAATTACCAGACAGACGGTCCAGTATCAGACACGGTGGAATTGCCAGGCAGACGGTCCAGTCTCAGACACGGTGGAATTACCAGACAGACGGTCCAGTGTCAGACACGGTGGAATTGCCAGGCAGACGGTCCAGTGTCAGACATGGTGGAATTGCCAGGCAGACGGTCCAGTCTCAGACACGGTGGAATTACAAGGCAGACGGCCCAGTCTCAGACATGGTGGAATTGCCAGGCAGACGGTCCAGTCTCAGACACGGTGGAATTACCAGGCAGACGGTCCAGTGTCAGACATGGTGGAATTACCAGACAGACGATCCAGTGTCAGACATGGTGGAATTGCCAGACAGACGGTCCAGTGTCAGACACGGTGGAATTGCCAGGCAGACGGTCCAGTGTCAGACACGGTGGAATTGCCAGGCAGACGGTCCAGTCTCAGACACGGTGGAATTACCAGGCAGACGGTCCAGTGTCAGACATGGTGGAATTGCCAGAGAGACGATCCAGTGTCAGACATGGTGGAATTGCCAGACAGACGGTCCAGTGTCAGACACGGTGGAATTGCCAGGCAGACGGCCCAGTGTCAGACATGGTGGAATTACCAGACAGACGGTCCAGTGTCAGACACGGTGGAATTGCCAGGCAGACGGTCCAGTGTCAGACACGGTGGAATTACCAGACAGACGGTCCAGTGTCAGACACGGTGGAATTACCAGGCAGACGGTCCAGTGTCAGACATGGGGGAATTGCCAGACAGACGGTCCAGTCTCAGACATGGTGGAATTACCAGACAGACGGTCCAGTGTCAGACACGGTGGAATTACCAGGCAGACGGTCCAGTCTCAGACACGGTGGAATTGCCAGGCAGACGGTCCAGTGTCAGACACGGTGGAATTGCCAGGCAGGCGGTCCAGTGTCAGACATGGTGGAATTACCAGGCAGACGGCCCAGTGTCAGACAAGGTGGAATTACCAGACAGACGGTCCAGTGTCAGACACGGTGGAATTACCAGACAGACGGTCCAGTGTCAGACATGGTGGAATTGCCAGGCAGACGGTCCAGTGTCAGACACGGTGGAATTACCAGACAGACGGTCCAGTGTCAGACACGGTGGAATTACCAGGCAGATGGTCCAGTGTCAGACACGGTGGAATTGCCAGACAGACGGTCCAGTGTCAGACACGGTGGAATTGCCAGACAGACGGTCCAGTGTCAGACACGGTGGAATTACCAGACAGACGGTCCAGTGTCAGACACGGTGGAATTACCAGGCAGACGGTCCAGTGTCAGACACGGTGGAATTGCCGGACAGACGGTCCAGTGTCAGACACGGTGGAATTACCAGGCAGACGGTCCAGTGTCAGACACGGTGGAATTACCAGACAGACGGTCCAGTGTCAGACACGGTGGAATTACCAGGCAGACGGTCCAGTCTCAGACACGGTCGAATTGCCAGACAGACGGTCCACTCTCAGACATGGTGGAATTGCCAGACAGACGGTCCAGTCTCAGACACGGTGGAATTGCCAGGCAGACGGTCCAGTGTCAGACATGGTGGAATTTCCAGACAGACGGTCCAGTGTCAGACACGGTGGAATTTCCAGGCAGACGGTCCAGTGTCAGACACGGTGGAATTGCCAGGTAGACGATCCAGTGTCAGACACGGTGGAATTGCCAGACAGACGGTCCAGTGTCAGACACGGTGGAATTGCCAGGTAGACGGTCCAGTGTCAGACACGGTGGAATTGCCAGGTAGACGGTCCAGTGTCAGACACGGTGGAATTGCCAGACAGACGGTCCAGTGTCAGACATGGTGGAATTACCAGACAGACGGTCCAGTGTCAGACACGGTGGAATTACCAGGCAGACGGTCCAGTGTCAGACATGGTGGAATTACCAGACAGACTGTCCAGTGTCAGACACGGTGGAATTACCAGGCAGACGGTCCAGTGTCAGACATGGTGGAATTACCAGGCAGACGGTCCAGTGTCAGACACGGTGGAATTACCAGACAGACGGTCCAGTGTCAGACACGGTGGAATTACCAGACCGACGGTCCAGTGTCAGACATGGTGGAATTGCCAGGCAGACGGCCCAGTGTCAGACACGGTGGAATTACCAGACAGACGGTCCAGTGTCAGACACGGTGGAATTGCCAGGCAGACGGCCCAGTGTCAGACACGATGGAATTACCAGGCAGACGGTCCAGTGTCTGACACGGTGGAATTGCCAGACAGACGGTCCAGTGTCAGACACGGTGGAATTACCAGGCAGACGGTCCAGTGTCAGACATGGTGGAATTACCAGACAGACGGTCCAGTGTCAGACATGGTGGAATTACCAGGCAGACGGTCCAGTGTCAGACACGGTGGAATTACCAGACAGACGGTCCAGTGTCAGACATGGTGGAATTGCCAGGCAGACGGCCCAGTCTCAGACACGGTGGAATTACCAGACAGACGGTCCAGTATCAGACACGGTGGAATTGCCAGGCAGACGGCCCAGTCTCAGACATGGTGGAATTGCCAGGCAGACGGTCCAGTCTCAGACACGGTGGAATTACCAGGCAGATGGTCCAGTGTCAGACATGGTGGAATTACCAGACAGACGGTCCAGTGTCAGACACGGTGGAATTACCAGGCAGACAGTCCAGTGTCAGACACGGTGGAATTACCAGACAGACGGTCCAGTGTCAGTCACGGTGGAATTACCAGGCAGACGGTCCAGTCTCAGACACGGTGGAATTGCCAGACAGACGGTCCAGTGTCAGACACGGTGGAATTACCAGACAGACGGTCCAGTCTCAGACACGGTGGAATTGCCAGACAGACGGCCCAGTGTCAGACACGGTGGAATTGCCAGGCAGACGGTCCAGTCTCAGACACGGTGGAATTACCAGACAGACGGTCCAGTCTCAGACACGGTGGAATTACCAGACAGAGGGTCCAGTGTCAGACACGGTGGAATTACCAGACAGACGGTCCAGTGTCAGACACGGTGGAATTGCCAGGCAGACGGTCCAGTATCAGACACGGTGGAATTGCCAGACAGACGGTCCAGTGTCAGACACGGTGGAATTACCAGGCAGACGGTCCAGTGTCAGACAGGGTGGAATTGCCAGACAGACGGTCCAGTGTCAGACATGGTGGAATTACCAGGCAGGCGGTCCAGTGTCAGACATGGTGGAATTGCCAGACAGACGGTCCAGTGTCAGACATGGTGGAATTGCCAGGCAGACGGTCCAGTGTCAGACACGGTGGAATTGCCAGACAGACGGCCCAGTGTCAGACATGGTGGAATTGCCAGTCAGACGGTCCAGTGTCAGACACGGTGGAATTGGCAGACAGACGGTCCAGTGTCAGACACGGTGGAATTACCAGACAGACGGCCCAGTGTCGGACACGGGGGAATTACCAGGCAGACGGTTCAGTGTCAGACACGGTGGAATTGCCAGACAGACGGTCCAGTGTCAGACACGGTGGAATTGCAAGGCAGACGGCCCAGTGTCAGACATGGTGGAATTACCAGACAGATGGTCCAGTGTCAGACACGGTGGAATTGCCAGGCAGACGGTCCAGTGTCAGACACGGTGGAATTGCAAGGCAGACGGCCCAGTGTCAGACATGGTGGAATTGCCAGACAGACGGTCCAGTGTCAGACACGGTGGAATTGCCAGGCTGACGGCCCAGTGTCAGACACGGTGGAATTGTCAGGCAGACGGTCCAGTGTCAGACATGGTGGAATTGCCAGACAGACGGTCCAGTGTCAGACACGGTGGAATTGCCAGGCAGACGGTCCAGTGTCAGACACGGTGGAATTGCCAGGCAGACGGCCCAGTGTCAGACATGGTGGAATTACCAGACAGACGGTCCAGTGTCAGACACGGTGGAATTGCCAGGCAGACGGTCCAGTGTCAGACACGGTGGAATTACCAGACAGACGGTCCAGTGTCAGACACGGTGGAATTACCAGGCAGACGGTCCAGTGTCAGACATGGTGGAATTGCCAGACAGACGGTCCAGTCTCAGACATGGTGGAATTACCAGACAGACGGTCCAGAGTCAGACACGGTGGAATTACCAGGCAGACGGTCCAGTCTCAGACACGGTGGAATTGCCAGGCAGACGGTCCAGTGTCAGACACGGTGGAATTGCCAGGCAGGCGGTCCAGTGTCAGACATGGTGGAATTACCAGGCAGACGGCCCAGTGTCAGACACGGTGGAATTACCAGACAGACGGTCCAGTGTCAGACACGGTGGAATTACCAGACAGACGGTCCAGTGTCAGACATGGTGGAATTGCCAGGCAGACGGTCCAGTGTCAGACACGGTGGAATTACCAGACAGACGGTCCAGTGTCAGACACGGTGGAATTACCAGGCAGATGGTCCAGTGTCAGACACGGTGGAATTGCCAGACAGACGGTCCAGTGTCAGACACGGTGGAATTGCCAGACAGACGGTCCAGTGTCAGACACGGTGGAATTACCAGACAGACGGTCCAGTGTCAGACACGGTGGAATTACCAGGCAGACGGTCCAGTGTCAGACACGGTGGAATTGCCGGACAGACGGTCCAGTGTCAGACACGGTGGAATTACCAGGCAGACGGTCCAGTGTCAGACACGGTGAAATTACCAGACAGACGGTCCATAGAACATAGAACATAGAACAATACAGCGCAGTACAGACCCTTCGGCCCACGATGTTGCACCGAAACAAAAGCCATCTAACCTACACTATACCATTATCATCCATATGTTTATCCAATAAACTTTTAAATGCCCTTAATGTTGGCGAGTTCACTACTGTAGCAGGTAGGGCATTCCACGGCCTCACTACTCTTTGCGTAAAGAACCTACCCCTGACCTCTGTCCTATATCTATTACCCCTCAGTTTAAGGGTATGTCCCCTCGTGCTAGCCATTTCCATCCGCGGGAGAAGGCTCTCACTGTCCACCCTATCTAACCCTCTGATCATTTTGTATGCCTCTATTAAGTCTCCTCTAAACCTTCTTCTCTCTAACGAAAACAACCTCAAGTCCATCAGCCTTTCCTCATAAGATTTTCCCTCCATACCAGGCAACATCCTGGTAAATCTCCTCTGCACCCGTTCCAAAGCCTCCACGTCCTTCCTATAATGCGGTGACCAGAACTGTACGCAATACTCCAAATGCGGCCGTACCAGAGTTCTGTACAGCTGCAACATGACCTCCTGACTCCGGAACTCAATCCCTCTACCAATAAAGGCCAACACTCCATAGGCCTTCTTCACCACCCTATCAACCTGGGTGGCAACTTTCAGGGATCTATGTACATGGACACCTAGATCCCTCTGCTCATCCACACTTTCAAGAACTTTTCCATTAGCCACATATTCCACATTCCTGTTTTTCCTTCCAAAGTGAATCACCTCACACTTCTCTACATTAAACTCCATTTGCCACCTCTCAGCCCAGCACTGCAGCTTATCTATATCCCTCTGTAACCTGCTACTTCCTTCCTCACTATCGACAACACCACCGACTTTAGTATCGTCTGCAAATTTACTCACCCACCCTTCTGCGCCTTCCTCTAGGTCATTGATAAAAATGACAAACAGCAACGGCCCCAGAACAGATCCTTGTGGTACTCCACTTGTGACAGAACTCCATTCTGAACATTTCCCATCAACCACCACCCTCTGTCTTCTTTCAGCTAGCCAATTTCTGATCCACATCTCTAAATCACCCTCAATCCCCAGCCTCCGTATTTTCTGCAATAGCCTACCGTGGGGAACCTTATCAAACGCTTTGCTGAAATCCATATACACCACATCAACTGCTCTACCCTCGTCTACCTGTTCAGTCACCTTCTCAAAGAACTCGATAAGGTTTGTGAGGCATGACCTACCCTTCACAAAGCCATGCTGACTATCCCTGATCATATTATTCCTATCTAGATGACTATAAATCTTGTCTCTTATAATGCCCTCCAAGACTTTACCCACTACAGACGTGAGGCTCACCGGTCTATAGTTGCCGGGGTTGTCTCTGCTCCCCTTTTTGAACAAAGGGACCACATTTGCTATCCTCCAGTCCTCTGGCACTATTCCTGTATCCAATGATGACATAAAAATCAAAGCCAATGGTCCAGCAATCTCTTCCCTGGCCTCCCAGAGAATCCTAGGATAAATCCCATCAGGCCCCGGGGACTTATCTATTTTCAGCCTTTCCAGAATTGCCAACACCTCTTCCCTACTTACCTCAATGCCATCTAATCTATTTACCTGGAGCTCAGCATTCTCCTCCACAACATTATCTTTTTCCTGAGTGAATACTGACGAAAAATATTCATTTAGTATCTCGCCTATCTCTTCAGACTCTACACACAACTTCCCATCCCTGTCCTTGACTGGTCCTACTCTGTCCCTAGTCATTCGCTTATTCCTGACATACCTATAGAAAGCTTTTGGGTTTTCCTTGATCCTTCCTGCCAAATACTTCTCATGTCCCCTCCTTGCTCGTCTTAGCTCTCTCTTTAGATCCTTCCTCGCTACCTTGTAACTATCCATCGCCCCAACTGAAACTTCACACCTCATCTTCACATAGGCCTCCTTCTTCCTCTTAACAAGAGATTCCACTTCTTTGGTAAACCACGGTTCCCTCGCTTGGCACCTTCCTCCCTGCCTGACCGGTACATACTTATCAAGAACACGCAATAGCTGATCCTTGAACAAGCTCCACTTATCCAGTGTGTCCAAAACTTGCAGCCTACTTCTCCACCTTATCCCCCCCAAGTCACGTCTAATGGCATCATAATTTCCCTTCCCCCAGCTATAACTCTTGCCCTGCGGTGTATACTTATCCCTTTCCATCCTTAACGTAAACGTCACCGAATTGTGGTCACTGTCCCCAAAGTGCTCACCTACCTCCAAATCCAACACCTGGCCTGGTTCATTACCCAAAACCAAATCCAATGTGGCCTCACCTATTGTTGGCCTGTCAACAAACTGTGTCAGGAAACCCTCCTGCACACACTGAACAAAAAACGACCCATCTAATGTACTCGAACTATATCTTTTCCAGTCAATATTTGGAAAGTTAAAGTCTCCCATAATAACTACCCTGTTACTTTCGCTCATATCCAGGGTCATCTTCGCCATCCTTTCCTCTACATCCCTAGAACTATTTGGAGGCCTATAGAAAACTCCCAACAGGGTGACCTCTCCTTTCCTGTTTCTAACCTCAGCCCATACTACCTCGGAAGATGAGTCCCCATCTAGCATCCTCTCCGCCACCGTAATACTGCTCTTGACTAGCAGCGCCACACCTCCCCCTCTTTTGCCTCCTTCCCTGAGCTTACTAAAACACCTAAACCCCGGAACCTGCAACATCCATTCCTGTCCCTGCTCTATCCACGTCTCCGAAATGGCCACAACATCGAAGTCCCAGGTACCAACCCATGCTGCCAGTTCCCCTACCTTATTTCGTATACTCCTGGCATTGAAGTAGGCACACTTCAAACCACCTACCTGAACACTGGCCCCCTCCTCCGACGTCAAATCTGAGCTCCTGACCTCTATACTCTCATTCTCCCTTACCCTAAAACTACAATCCAGGTTCCCATGCCCCTGCTGCATTAGTTTAAACCCCCCCAAAGAGCACTAACACCGTCAGACACGGTGGAATTACCAGGCAGACGGTCCAGTCTCAGACACGGTCGAATTGCCAGACAGACGGTCCACCCTCAGACATGGTGGAATTGCCAGACAGACGGTCCAGTCTCAGACACGGTGGAATTGCCAGGCAGACGGTCCAGTGTCAGACATGGTGGAATTACCAGGCAGACGGTCCAGTGTCAGACATGGTGGAATTACCAGGCAGGCGGTCCAGTGTCAGACACGGTGGAATTGCCAGGCAGGCGGTCCAGTGTCAGACACGGTGGAATTGCCAGGCAGACGGTCCAGTGTCAGACACGGTGGAATTACCAGACAGACGGTCCAGTGTCAGACACGGTGGAATTACCAGACAGATGGTCCAGTGTCAGACACGGTGGAATTGCCAGGCAGACGGTCCAGTGTCAGACACGGTGGAATTGCCAGACAGACGGTCCAGTGTCAGACACGGTGGAATTGCCAGACAGAAGGTCCAGTGTCAGACACGGTGGAATTGCCAGACAGACGGTCCAGTGTCAGACATGGTGGAATTACCAGACAGACGGTCCAGTGTCAGACACGGTGGAATTGCCACGCAGACGGTCCAGTGTCAGACACGGTGGAATTACCAGGCAGACGGCCCAGTGTCAGACATGGTGGAATTACCAGACAGACTGTCCAGTGTCAGACACGGTGGAATTACCAGGCAGACGGTCCAGTGTCAGACATGGTGGAATTACCAGGCAGACGGTCCAGTGTCAGACACGGTGGAATTACAAGACAGACGGTCCAGTGTCAGACACGGTGGAATTACCAGACAGACGGTCCAGTGTCAGACATGGTGGAATTGCCAGGCAGACGGCCCAGTGTCAGACACGGTGGAATTACCAGACAGACGGTCCAGTGTCAGACACGGTGGAATTGCCAGGCAGACGGCCCAGTGTCAGACACGGTGGAATTACCAGGCAGACGGTCCAGTGTCAGACACGGTGGAATTGCCAGACAGACGGTCCAGTGTCAGACACGGTGGAATTACCAGGCAGACGGTCCAGTGTCAGACATGGTGGAATTACCAGACAGACGGTCCAGTGTCAGCCATGGTGGAATTACCAGGCAGACGGTCCAGTGTCAGACACGGTGGAATTACCAGACAGACGGTCCAGTGTCAGACATGGTGGAATTGCCAGGCAGACGGCCCAGTCTCAGACACGGTGGAATTACCAGACAGACGGTCCAGTATCAGACACGGTGGAATTGCCAGGCAGACGGCCCAGTCTCAGACATGGTGGAATTGCCAGGCAGACGGTCCAGTCTCAGACACGGTGGAATTACCAGGCAGACGGTCCAGTGTCAGACATGGTGGAATTACCAGACAGACGGTCCAGTGTCAGACATGGTGGAATTGCCAGAGAGACGATCCAGTGTCAGACATGGTGGAATTGCCAGACAGACGGTCCAGTGTCAGACACGGTGGAATTGCCAGGCAGACGGTCCAGTGTCAGACACGGTGGAATTGCCAGGCAGACGGCCCAGTGTCAGACATGGTGGAATTACCAGACAGACGGTCCAGTGTCAGACACGGTGGAATTGCCAGGCAGACGGTCCAGTGTCAGACACGGTGGAATTACCAGACAGACGGTCCAGTGTCAGACACGGTGGAATTGCCAGGCAGACGGTCCAGTGTCAGACACGGTGGAATTGCCAGACAGACGGCCCAGTGTCAGACATGGTGGAATTACCAGGCAGACGGTCCAGTGTCAGACATGGTGGAATTGCCAGGCAGACGGCCCAGTGTCAGACATGGGGGAATTGCCAGACAGACGGTCCAGTCTCAGACACGGTGGAATTGCCAGGCAGACGGTCCAGTCTCAGACACGGTGGAATTACAAGGCAGACGGTCCAGTGTCAGACACGGTGGAATTACCAGGCAGACGGTCCAGTGTCAGACATGGGGGAATTGCCAGACAGACGGTCCAGTCTCAGACATGGTGGAATTACCAGACAGACGGTCCAGTGTCAGACACGGTGGAATTACCAGGCAGACGGTCCAGTCTCAGACACGGTGGAATTGCCAGACAGACGGTCCAGTGTCAGACACGGTGGAATTACCAGACAGACGGTCCAGTGTCAGACATGGTGGAATTACCAGGCAGACGGCCCAGTGTCAGACAAGGTGGAATTACCAGACAGACGGTCCAGTGTCAGACACGGTGGAATTACCAGACAGACGGTCCAGTGTCAGACATGGTGGAATTGCCAGGCAGACGGTCCAGTGTCAGACACGGTGGAATTACCAGACAGACGGTCCAGTGTCAGACACGGTGGAATTACCAGGCAGATGGTCCAGTGTCAGACACGGTGGAATTGCCAGACAGACGGTCCAGTGTCAGACACGGTGGAATTGCCAGACAGACGGTCCAGTGTCAGACACGGTGGAATTACCAGACAGACGGTCCAGTGTCAGACACGGTGGAATTACCAGGCAGACGGTCCAGTGTCAGACATGGTGGAATTACCAGGCAGACGGTCCAGTGTCAGACACGGTGGAATTGCCGGACAGACGGTCCAGTGTCAGACACGGTGGAATTACCAGGCAGACGGTCCAGTGTCAGACACGGTGGAATTACCAGACAGACGGTCCAGTGTCAGACACGGTGGAATTACCAGGCAGACGGTCCAGTCTCAGACACGGTCGAATTGCCAGACAGACGGTCCACTCTCAGACATGGTGGAATTGCCTGACAGACGGTCCAGTCTCAGACACGGTGGAATTGCCAGGCAGACGGTCCAGTGTCAGACATGGTGGAATTTCCAGACAGACGGTCCAGTGTCAGACACGGTGGAATTGCCAGGCAGACGGTCCAGTGTCAGACACGGTGGAATTGCCAGACAGACGGTCCAGTGTCAGACACGGTGGAATTGCCAGGTAGACGGTCCAGTGTCAGACACGGTGGAATTGCCAGGTAGACGGTCCAGTGTCAGACACGGTGGAATTGCCAGACAGACGGTCCAGTGTCAGACACGGTGGAATTGCCAGACAGACGGTCCAGTGTCAGACATGGTGGAATTACCAGGCAGACGGTCCAGTGTCAGACACGGTGGAATTACCAGGCAGACGGTCCAGTGTCAGACATGGTGGAATTACCAGACAGACTGTCCAGTGTCAGACACGGTGGAATTACCAGGCAGACGGTCCAGTGTCAGACATGGTGGAATTACCAGGCAGACGGTCCAGTGTCAGACACGGTGGAATTACCAGACAGACGGTCCAGTGTCAGACACGGTGGAATTACCAGACCGACGGTCCAGTGTCAGACATGGTGGAATTGCCAGGCAGACGGCCCAGTGTCAGACACGGTGGAATTACCAGACAGACGGTCCAGTGTCAGACACGGTGGAATTGCCAGGCAGACGGCCCAGTGTCAGACACGGTGGAATTACCAGACAGACGGTCCAGTGTCAGACATGGTGGAATTGCCAGGCAGACGGTCCAGTCTCAGACACGGTGGAATTACCAGGCAGACGGTCCAGTGTCAGACATGGTGGAATTACCAGACAGACGGTCCAGTGTCAGACACGGTGGAATTACCAGGCAGACAGTCCAGTGTCAGACACGGTGGAATTACCAGACAGACGGTCCAGTGTCAGTCACGGTGGAATTACCAGGCAGACGGTCCAGTCTCAGACACGGTGGAATTGCCAGACAGACGGTCCAGTCTCAGACACGGTGGAATTACCAGACAGACGGTCCAGTCTCAGACACGGTGGAATTACCAGACAGAGGGTCCAGTGTCAGACACGGTGGAATTACCAGACAGACGGTCCAGTGTCAGACACGGTGGAATTGCCAGGCAGACGGTCCAGTATCAGACACGGTGGAATTGCCAGACAGACGGTCCAGTGTCAGACACGGTGGAATTACCAGGCAGACGGTCCAGTGTCAGACAGGGTGGAATTGCCAGACAGACGGTCCAGTGTCAGACATGGTGGAATTACCAGGCAGGCGGTCCAGTGTCAGACATGGTGGAATTGCCAGGCAGACGGTCCAGTCTCAGACACGGTGGAATTACCAGACTGACGGTCCAGTGTCAGACATGGTGGAATTGCCAGACAGACGGTCCAGTGTCAGAAACGGTGGAATTACCAGGCAGACGGTCCAGTGTCAGACACGGTGGAATTGCCAGGCAGACAGTCCAGTCTCAGACACGGTGGAATTGCCAGGCAGACGGTCCAGTGTCAGACACGGTGGAATTACCAGACAGACGGTCCAGTATCAGACACTGTGGAATTGCCAGGCAGACGGTCCAGTGTCAGACATGGTGGAATTACCAGACAGACGGTCCAGTGTCAGACACGGTGGAATTACCAGACAGACGGTCCAGTGTCAGACATGGTGGAATTGCCAGGCAGACGGTCCAGTGTCAGACATGGTGGAATTACCAGACAGACGGTCCAGTGTCAGACACGGTGGAATTGCCACGCAGACGGTCCAGTGTCAGACACGGTGGAATTACCAGGCAGACGGCCCAGTGTCAGACATGGTGGAATTACCAGACAGACTGTCCAGTGTCAGACACGGTGGAATTACCAGGCAGACGGTCCAGTGTCAGACATGGTGGAATTACCAGGCAGACGGTCCAGTGTCAGACACGGTGGAATTACAAGACAGACGGTCCAGTGTCAGACACGGTGGAATTACCAGACAGACGGTCCAGTGTCAGACATGGTGGAATTGCCAGGCAGACGGCCCAGTGTCAGACACGGTGGAATTACCAGACAGACGGTCCAGTGTCAGACACGGTGGAATTGCCAGGCAGACGGCCCAGTGTCAGACACGGTGGAATTACCAGGCAGACGGTCCAGTGTCAGACACGGTGGAATTGCCAGACAGACGGTCCAGTGTCAGACACGGTGGAATTACCAGGCAGACGGTCCAGTGTCAGACATGGTGGAATTACCAGACAGACGGTCCAGTGTCAGCCATGGTGGAATTACCAGGCAGACGGTCCAGTGTCAGACACGGTGGAATTACCAGGCAGACGGTCCAGTCTCAGACACGGTGGAATTGCCAGGCAGACGGTCCAGTGTCAGACACGGTGGAATTGCCAGGCAGGCGGTCCAGTGTCAGACATGGTGGAATTACCAGGCAGACGGCCCAGTGTCAGACAAGGTGGAATTACCAGACAGACGGTCCAGTGTCAGACACGGTGGAATTACCAGACAGACGGTCCAGTGTCAGACATGGTGGAATTGCCAGGCAGACGGTCCAGTGTCAGACACGGTGGAATTACCAGACAGACGGTCCAGTGTCAGACACGGTGGAATTACCAGGCAGATGGTCCAGTGTCAGACACGGTGGAATTGCCAGACAGACGGTCCAGTGTCAGACACGGTGGAATTGCCAGACAGACGGTCCAGTGTCAGACACGGTGGAATTACCAGACAGACGGTCCAGTGTCAGACACGGTGGAATTACCAGGCAGACGGTCCAGTGTCAGACACGGTGGAATTGCCGGACAGACGGTCCAGTGTCAGACACGGTGGAATTACCAGGCAGACGGTCCAGTGTCAGACACGGTGGAATTACCAGACAGACGGTCCAGTGTCAGACACGGTGGAATTACCAGGCAGACGGTCCAGTCTCAGACACGGTCGAATTGCCAGACAGACGGTCCACTCTCAGACATGGTGGAATTGCCTGACAGACGGTCCAGTCTCAGACACGGTGGAATTGCCAGGCAGACGGTCCAGTGTCAGACATGGTGGAATTTCCAGACAGACGGTCCAGTGTCAGACACGGTGGAATTGCCAGGCAGACGGTCCAGTGTCAGACACGGTGGAATTGCCAGACAGACGGTCCAGTGTCAGACACGGTGGAATTGCCAGGTAGACGGTCCAGTGTCAGACACGGTGGAATTGCCAGGTAGACGGTCCAGTGTCAGACACGGTGGAATTGCCAGACAGACGGTCCAGTGTCAGACACGGTGGAATTGCCAGACAGACGGTCCAGTGTCAGACATGGTGGAATTACCAGGCAGACGGTCCAGTGTCAGACACGGTGGAATTACCAGGCAGACGGTCCAGTGTCAGACATGGTGGAATTACCAGACAGACTGTCCAGTGTCAGACACGGTGGAATTACCAGGCAGACGGTCCAGTGTCAGACATGGTGGAATTACCAGGCAGACGGTCCAGTGTCAGACACGGTGGAATTACCAGACAGACGGTCCAGTGTCAGACACGGTGGAATTACCAGACCGACGGTCCAGTGTCAGACATGGTGGAATTGCCAGGCAGACGGCCCAGTGTCAGACACGGTGGAATTACCAGACAGACGGTCCAGTGTCAGACACGGTGGAATTGCCAGGCAGACGGTCCAGTATCAGACACGGTGGAATTACCAGACAGACGGTCCAGTGTCTGACACGGTGGAATTGCCAGACAGACGGTCCAGTGTCAGACATGGTGGAATTACCAGGCAGACGGTCCAGTGTCAGACATGGTGGAATTACCAGACAGACGGTCCAGTGTCAGACATGGTGGAATTACCAGGCAGACGGTCCAGTGTCAGACACGGTGGAATTACCAGACAGACGGTCCAGTGTCAGACATGGTGGAATTGCCAGGCAGACGGCCCAGTCTCAGACACGGTGGAATTACCAGACAGACGGTCCAGTATCAGACACGGTGGAATTGCCAGGCAGACGGCCCAGTCTCAGACATGGTGGAATTGCCAGGCAGACGGTCCAGTCTCAGACACGGTGGAATTACCAGGCAGACGGTCCAGTGTCAGACATGGTGGAATTACCAGACAGACGGTCCAGTGTCAGACACGGTGGAATTACCAGGCAGACAGTCCAGTGTCAGACACGGTGGAATTACCAGACAGACGGTCCAGTGTCAGTCACGGTGGAATTACCAGGCAGACGGTCCGGTCTCAGACACGGTGGAATTGCCAGACAGACGGTCCAGTGTCAGACACGGTGGAATTACCAGACAGACGGTCCAGTCTCAGACACGGTGGAATTGCCAGACAGACGGCCCAGTGTCAGACACGGTGGAATTGCCAGGCAGACGGTCCAGTCTCAGACACGGTGGAATTACCAGACAGACGGTCCAGTCTCAGACACGGTGGAATTACCAGACAGAGGGTCCAGTGTCAGACACGGTGGAATTACCAGACAGACGGTCCAGTGTCAGACACGGTGGAATTGCCAGGCAGACGGTCCAGTATCAGACACGGTGGAATTGCCAGACAGACGGTCCAGTGTCAGACACGGTGGAATTACCAGGCAGACGGTCCAGTGTCAGACATGGTGGAATTACCAGGCAGGCGGTCCAGTGTCAGACATGGTGGAATTGCCAGGCAGACGGTCCAGTCTCAGACACGGTGGAATTACCAGACAGACGGTCCAGTGTCAGACATGGTGGAATTGCCAGACAGACGGTCCAGTGTCAGAAACGGTGGAATTACCAGGCAGACGGTCCAGTGTCAGACACGGTGGAATTGCCAGGCAGACAGTCCAGTCTCAGACACGGTGGAATTGCCAGGCAGACGGTCCAGTGTCAGACACGGTGGAATTACCAGACAGACGGTCCAGTGTCAGACACGGTGGAATTGACAGACAGACGGTCCAGTGTCAGACATGGTGGAATTACCAGGCAGGCGGTCCAGTGTCAGACATGGTGGAATTGCCAGGCAGACGGTCCAGTCTCAGACACGGTGGAATTACCAGACAGACGGTCCAGTGTCAGACATGGTGGAATTGCCAGACAGACGGTCCAGTGTCAGAAACGGTGGAATTACCAGGCAGACGGTCCAGTGTCAGACACGGTGGAATTGCCAGGCAGACAGTCCAGTCTCAGACACGGTGGAATTGCCAGGCAGACGGTCCAGTGTCAGACACGGTGGAATTACCAGACAGACGGTCCAGTATCAGACACTGTGGAATTGCCAGGCAGACGGTCCAGTGTCAGACATGGTGGAATTACCAGGCAGGCGGCCCAGTGTCAGACACGGTGGAATTGCCAGGCAGACGGCCCAGTGTCAGACACGGTGGAATTACCAGGCAGACGGTCCAGTGTCAGACACGGTGGAATTACCAGACAGACGGTCCAGTGTCAGACACGGTGGAATTACCAGGCAGACGGTCCAGTGTCAGACACGGTGGAATTGCCAGGCAGACGGTCCAGTGTCAGACACGGTGGAATTGGCAGGCAGACGGTCCAGTGTCAGACACGGTGGAATTACCAGACAGACGGTCCAGTGTCAGACACGGTGGAATTACCAGGCAGACGGTCCAGTGTCAGACACAGTGGAATTGCCAGGCAGACGGTCCAGTGTCAGACATGGTGGAATTACCAGACAGACGGCCCAGTGTCAGACACGGTGGAATTGCCAGGCAGACAGTCCAGTCTCAGACACGGTGGAATTGCCAGCCAGACGGTCCAGTGTCAGACATGGTGGAATTACCAGACAGACGGTCCAGTGTCAGACATGGTTGAATTACCAGCTAGACGGTCCAGTGTCAGACACGGTGGAATTGCCAGGCAGACGGTCCAGTGTCAGACACGGTGGAAATGCCAGGCAGACTGTCCAGTCCCAGACATGGTGGAATTACCAGACAGACGGTCCAGTGTCAGACACGGTGGAATTGCCAGGCAGACGGTCCAGTGTCAGACACGGTGGAATTGCCAGACAGACGGTCCAGTCTCAGACACGGTGGAATTGCCAGGCAGACGGTCCAGTGTCAGACAGGGTGGAATTACCAGACAGACGGTCCAGTGTCAGACACGGTGGAATTACCAGACAGACGGTCCAGTGTCAGACATGGTGGAATTACCAGACAGACGGTCCAGTGTCAGACATGGTGGAATTACCAGACAGACGGTCCAGTGTCAGACACGGTGGAATTGCCAGGCAGACGGTTCAGTGTCAGACACGGTGGAATTGCCAGACAGACGGTCCAGTCTCAGACAGGGTGGAATTACCAGACAGACGGACCAGTGTCAGACACGGTGGAATTGCCAGGCAGACGGTCCTGTCTCAGACACGGTGGAATTGCCAGACAGACGGTCCAGTGTCAGACACGGTGGAATTACCAGACAGACGGTCCAGTGTCAGACACGGTGGAATTACCAGACAGACGGTCCAGTGTCAGACACGGTGGAATTGCCAGACAGACGGTCCAGTGTCAGACACGGTGGAATTGCCAGGCAGACGGTCCAGTCTCAGACACGGTGGAATTGCCAGACAGACGGTCCAGTGTCAGACACGGTGGAATTGCCAGACAGACGGTCCAGTGTCAGACACGGTGGAATTGCCAGACAGACGGCCCAGTCTCAGACATGGTGGAATTACCAGACAGACGGTCCAGTGTCAGACATGGTGGAATTGCCAGGCAGACGGCCCAGTGTCAGACACGGTGGAATTACCAGGCAGACGGCCCAGTCTCAGACATGGTGGAATTACCAGACAGACGGTCCAGTGTCAGACACGGTGGAATTGCCAGGCAGACGGTCCAGTGTCAGACACGGTGGAATTGCCAGGCAGACGGCCCAGTGTCAGACACGGTGGAATTGCCAGACAGACGGCCCAGTCTCAGACATGGTGGAATTACCAGACAGACGGTCCAGTGTCAGACACGGTGGAATTGCCAGGCAGACGGTCCAGTGTCAGACACGGTGGAATTGCCAGGCAGACGGCCCAGTGTCAGACACGGTGGAATTACCAGGCAGACGGTCCAGTGTCAGACACGGTGGAATTACCAGACAGACGGTCCAGTGTCAGACACGGTGGAATTGCCAGGCAGACGGTCCAGTGTCAGACACGGTGGAATTACCAGACAGACGGTCCAGTGTCAGACACGGTGGAATTACCAGGCAGACGGTCCAGAGTCAGACACGGTGGAATTGCCAGACAGATGGTCCAGTGTCAGACACGGTGGAATTACCAGACAGACGGTCCAGTGTCAGACACGGTGGAATTACCAGGCAGACGGTCCAGTGTCAGACATGGTGGAATTGCCAGGCAGACGGTCCAGTGTCAGACACGGTGGAATTGCCAGACAGACGGTTCAGTGTCAGACACGGTGGAATTGCCAGACAGACGGTCCAGTGTCAGACACGGTGGAATTACCAGGCAGACGGTCCAGTGTCAGACATGGTGGAATTGCCAGACAGACGGTCCAGTGTCAGACACGGTGGAATTACCAGGCAGACGGTCCAGTCTCAGACACGGTGGAATTGCCAGACAGACGGTCCAGTGTCAGACATGGTGGAATTGCCAGACAGACGGTCCAGTGTCAGACATGGTGGAATTGCCAGGCAGACGGTCCAGTCTCAGACACGGTGGAATTGCCAGGCAGACGGTCCAGTCTCAGACACGGTGGAATTGCCAGACAGACGGTCCAGTGTCAGACACGGTGGAATTGCCAGGCAGACGGCCCTGTGTCAGACATGGTGGAATTGCCAGACAGACGGTCCAGTGTCAGACACGGTGGAATTACCAGACAGACGGTCCGGTGTCAGACACGGTTGAATTGCCAGACAGACGGTCCGGTGTCAGACATGGTGGAATTGCCAGACAGACGGTCCGGTGTCAGACACGGTTGAATTGCCAGACAGACGGTCCGGTGTCAGACATGGTGGAATTGCCAGACAGACGGCCCTGTGTCAGACATGGTGGAATTGCCAGGCAGACGGTCCAGTGTCAGACATGGTGGAATTACCAGACAGACGGTCCAGTGTCAGACACGGTGGAATTGCCAGGCAGACGGTCCAGTGTCAGACATGGTGGAATTACCAGACAGACGGTCCAGTGTCAGACATGGTGGAATTGCCAGACAGACGGTCCAGTGTCAGACACGGTGGAATTGCCAGGCAGACGGTCCAGTGTCAGACATGGTGGAATTACCAGACAGACGGTCCAGTCTCAGACACTGTGGAATTGCCAGACAGACGGTCCGGTGTCAGACATGGTGGAATTGCCAGACAGACGGCCCAGTGTCAGACATGGTGGAATTGCCAGACAGACGGTCCAGTGTCAGACACGGTGGAATTGCCAGGCAGACGGTCCAGTGTCAGACACGGTGGAATTGCCAGACAGACGGTCAAGTGTCAGACACGGTGGAATTGCCAGGCAGACGGTCCTGTCTCAGACACGGTGGAATTGCCAGGCAGACGGTCCAGTCTCAGACATGGTGGAATTACCTGACAGACTGTCCAGTGTCAGACACGGTGGAATTGCCAGGCAGACGGTCCAGTGTCAGACACGGTGGAATTGCCAGGCAGACGGTCCAGTGTCAGACACGGTGGAATTACCAGGCAGACGGTCCAGTGTCAGACACGGTGGAATTACCAGGCAGACGGTCCAGTGTCAGACATGGTGGAATTACCAGGCAGACGGTCCAGTGTCAGACACGGTGGAATTGCCAGGCAGACGGTCCAGTGTCAGACACGGTGGAATTGCCAGGCAGACGGTCCAGTGTCAGACACGGTGGAATTGCCAGGCAGACGGCCCAGTGTCAGACATGGTGGAATTACCAGGCAGACGGTCCAGTCTCAGACACGGTGGAATTGCCAGGCAGACGGTCCAGTGTCAGACACGGTGGAATTGCCAGGCAGACGGTCCAGTGTCAGACACGGTGGAATTACCAGACAGACGGTCCAGTGTCAGACACGGTGGAATTACCAGGCAGACTGTCCAGTCTCAGACACGTTGGAATTGCCAGACCGACGGTCCAGTGTCAGACACGGTGGAATTGCCAGGCAGACGGCCCAGTGTCAGACATGGTGGAATTACCAGACAGACGGTCCAGTGTCACACACGGTGGAATTGCCAGGCAGACGGTCCAGTCTCCGACATGGTGGAATTGCCAGGCAGATGGTCCAGTTTCAGACACGGTGGAATTACCAGACAGACGGCCCAGTGTCAGACACGGTGGAATTGCCAGGCAGACGGTCCAGTCTCAGACACGGTGGAATTACCAGGCAGACGGTCCAGTGTCAGACATGGTGGAATTGCCAGACAGACGGTCCAGTGTCAGACACGGTGGAATTACCAGGCAGACGGTCCAGTGTCAGACATGGTGGAATTACCAGACAGACGGTCCAGTCTCAGACATGGTGGAATTACCAGACAGACGGTCCAGTGTCAGACACGGTGGAATTACCAGGCAGACGGTCCAGTGTCAGACACGGTGGAATTGCCAGACAGGTGGTCCAGTGTCAGACATGGTGGAATTGCCAGGCAGGCGGTCCAGTGTCAGACACGGTGGAATTACCAGACAGACGGTCCAGTGTCAGACACGGTGGAATTACCAGACAGACGGTCCAGTGTCAGACACGGTGGAATTACCAGGCAGACGGTCCAGTGTCAGACACGGTGGAATTACCAGACAGACGGTCCAGTGTCAGACACGGTGGAATTACCAGGCAGACGGTCCAGTGACAGACACGGTGGAATTGCCAGACAGACGGTCCAGTGTCAGACACGGTGGAATTGCCAGACAGACGGTCCAGTGTCAGACACGGTGGAATTACCAGACAGACGGTCCAGTGTCAGACACGGTGGAATTACCAGGCAGACGGTCCAGTGTCAGACACGGTGGAATTGCCAGACAGACGGCCCAGACTCAGACAGGGTGGAATTACCAGGCAGACGGCCCAGTGTCAGACATGGTGGAATTGCCAGGCAGACGGTCCAGTGTCAGACACGGTGGAATTACCAGACAGACGGTCCAGTGTCAGACACGGTGGAATTACCAGGCAGACGGTCCAGTGTCAGACACGGTGGAATTACCAGACAGACGGCCCAGTGTCAGACACGGTGGAATTGCCAGGCAGACGGTCCAGTCTCAGACATGGTGGAATTACCAGACAGACGGCCCAGTGTCAGACATGGTGGAATTACCAGACAGACGGCCCAGTGTCAGAAACGGTGGAATTGTCAGGCAGACGGTCCAGTGTCAGACACGGTGGAATTGCCAGACAGACGGTCCAGTGTCAGACACGGTGGAATTGTCAGGCAGACGGTCCAGTGTCAGACACGGTGGAATTACCAGGCAGACGGTCCAGTCTCAGACACGGTGGAATTGCCAGGCAGACGGTCCAGTGTCAGACACGGTGGAATTACCAGGCAGACGGTCCAGTGTCAGACACGGTGGAATTACCAGACAGACGGCCCAGTGTCAGACACGGTGGAATTGCCAGGCAGACGGTCCAGTGTCAGACACGGTGGAATTGACAGGCAGACGGTCCAGTCTCAGACACGGTGGAATTACCAGACAGACGGTCCAGTGTCAGACACGGTGGAATTGCCAGGCAGACGGTCCAGTGTCAGACACGGTGGAATTGCCAGGCAGACGGTCCAGTCTCAGACACGGTGGAATTACCAGACAGACGGTCCAGTGTCAGACATGGTGGAATTACCAGACAGACGGTCCAGTCTCAGACACGGTGGAATTGCCAGACAGACGGCCCAGTCTCAGACATGGTGGAATTACCAGGCAGACGGCCCAGTGTCAGACATGGTGGAATTGCCAGGCAGACGGTCCAGTGTCAGACACGGTGGAATTACCAGGCAGACGGTCCAGTGTCAGACACGGTGGAATTGCCAGACAGACGGTCCAGTCTCAGACACGGTGGAATTACCAGGCAGACGGTCCAGTGTCAGACACGGTGGAATTGCCAGACAGACGGTCCAGTGTCAGACACGGTGGAATTGCCAGACAGACGGTCCAGTGTCAGACACGGTGGAATTGCCAGACAGACGGTCCAGTGTCAGACACGGTGGAATTGCCAGGCAGACGGTCCAGTGTCAGACACGGTGGAATTGCCAGACAGACCGTCCAGTCTCAGACACGGTGGAATTACCAGGCAGGCGGTCCAGTGTCAGACACGGTGGAATTGCCAGACAGACGGTCCAGTGTCAGACATGGTGGAATTACCAGACAGACGGTCCAGTGTCAGACACGGCGGAATTGCCAGGCAGACGGCCCAGTGTCAGACACGGTGGAATTGCCAGACAGACGGTCCAGTGTCAGACACGGTGGAATTGCCAGGCAGACGGTCCAGTGTCAGACACGGTGGAATTGCCAGACAGACGGTCCAGTGTCAGACATGGTGGAATTGCCAGGCAGACAGTCCAGTGTCAGACATGGTGGAATTGCCAGGCAGACGGCCCAGTCTCAGACACGGTGGAATTACCAGACAGACGGCCCAGTGTCAGACATGGTGGAATTGCCAGGCAGACGGTCCAGTGTCAGACACGGTGGAATTACCAGACAGACGGCCCAGTGTCGGACACGGTGGAATTACCAGGCAGATGGTCCAGTCTCAGACATGGTGGAATTACCAGACAGATGGTCCAGTGTCAGACACGGTGGAATTGCCAAACAGACGGTCCAGTGTCAGACACGGTGGAATTGCCAAACAGACGGCCCAGTGTCAGACACGGTGGAATTACCAGGCAGACGGTCCAGTGTCAGACACGGTGGAATTACCAAGCAGACTGTCCAGTCTCAGACACGGTGGAATTGCCAGACAGACGGTCCAGTGTCAGACACGGTGGAATTGCCAGGCAGACGGCCCAGTGTCAGACATGGTGGAATTACCAGACAGACGGTCCAGTGTCAGACACGGTGGAATTGCCAGACAGACGGTCCAGTGTCAGACACGGTGGAATTGCCAGGCAGACGGTCCAGTGTCAGACACGGTGGAATTACCAGGCAGACGGTCCAGTCTCAGACATGGTGGAATTGCCAGGCAGATGGTCCAGTTTCAGACACGGTGGAATTGCCAGACAGACGGTCCAGTCTCAGACACGGTGGAATTACCAGGCTGACGGTCCAGTGTCAGACATGGTGGAATTGCCAGACAGACGGTCCAGTCTCAGACATGGTGGAATTACCAGACAGACGGTCCAGTGTCAGACACGGTGGAATTACCAGGCAGACGGTCCAGTGTCAGACACGGTGGAATTGCCAGACAGGTGGTCCAGTGTCAGACATGGTGGAATTGCCAGGCAGGCGGTCCAGTATCAGACACGGTGGAATTACCAGACAGACGGTCCAGTGTCAGACACGGTGGAATTACCAGACAGACGGTCCAGTGTCAGACATGGTGGAATTGCCAGGCAGACGGTCCAGTGTCAGACACGGTGGAATTACCAGACAGACGGTCCAGTGTCAGACACGGTGGAATTACCAGGCAGACGGTCCAGTGACAGACACGGTGGAATTGCCAGACAGACGGTCCAGTGTCAGACACGGTGGAATTGCCAGACAGACGGTCCAGTGTCAGACACGGTGGAATTACCAGACAGACGGTCCAGTGTCAGACACGGTGGAATTACCAGACAGACGGTCCAGTCTCAGACACGGTGGAATTGCCAGACAGACGGCCCAGTCTCAGACATGGTGGAATTACCAGGCAGACGGCCCAGTGTCAGGCATGGTGGAATTGCCAGGCAGACGGTCCAGTGTCAGACACGGTGGAATTACCAGACAGACGGTCCAGTGTCAGACACGGTGGAATTACCAGGCAGACGGTCCAGTGTCAGACATGGTGGAATTGCCAGGCAGACGGTCCAGTGTCAGACACGGTGGAATTGCCAGGCAGACGGTCCAGTCTCAGACACGGTGGAATTACCAGACAGACGGTCCAGTGTCAGACATGGTGGAATTCCCAGACAGACGGTCCAGTCTCAGACACGGTGGAATTGCCAGACAGACGGCCCAGTCTCAGACATGGTGGAATTACCAGGCAGACGGCCCAGTGTCAGACATGGTGGAATTACCAGGCAGACGGTCCAGTGTCAGACACGGTGGAATTACCAGACAGACGGTCCAGTGTCAGACATGGTGGAATTGCCAGACAGACGGTCCAGTCTCAGACACGGTGGAATTACCAGGCAGACGGTCCAGTGTCAGACACGGTGGAATTACCAGACAGACTGCCCAGTGTCAGACATGGTGGAATTGCCAGGCAGACGGTCCAGTGTCAGACACGGTGGAATTACCAGACAGACGGTCCAGTGTCAGACATGGTGGAATTGCCAGACAGACGGTCCAGTCTCAGACACGGTGGAATTACCAGGCAGACGGTCCAGTGTCAGACACGGTGGAATTGCCAGACAGACGGTCCAGTGTCAGACATGGTGGAATTGCCAGACAGACGGTCCAGTGTCAGACACGGTGGAATTGCCAGGCAGACGCTCCAGTGTCAGACACGGTGGAATTGCCAGACAGACGGTCCAGTCTCAGACACGGTGGAATTACCAGGCAGACGGTCCAGTGTCAGACACGGTGGAATTGCCAGACAGACGGTCCAGTGTCAGACATGGTGGAATTGCCAGACAGACGGTCCACTGTCAGACATGGTGGAATTGCCAGACAGACGGTCCAGTGTCAGACACGGTGGAATTACCAGACAGACGGCCCAGTGTCGGACACGGTGGAATTACCAGGCAGACGGTCCAGTCTCAGACATGGTGGAATTACCAGACAGATGGTCCAGTGTCAGACACGGTGGAATTGCCAGGCAGACGGTCCAGTGTCAGACACGGTGGAATTGCCAGGCAGACGGCCCAGTGTCAGACATGGTGGAATTACCAGGCAGACGGTCCAGTGTCAGACATGGTGGAATTGCCAGAGAGACGGTCCAGTGTCAGACATGGTGGAATTGCCAGACAGACGGTCCAGTGTCAGACACGGTGGAATTGCCAGGCAGACGGTCCAGTGTCAGACACGGTGGAATTGCCAGGCAGACGGCCCAGTGTCAGACATGGTGGAATTACCAGACAGACGGTCCAGTGTCAGACACGGTGGAATTGCCAGGCAGACGGTCCAGTGTCAGACACGGTGGAATTACCAGACAGACGGTCCAGTGTAAGACACGGTGGAATTACCAGGCAGACGGTCCAGTGTCAGACATGGTGGAATTGCCAGACAGACGGTCCAGTCTCAGACATGGTGGAATTACCAGACAGACGGTCCAGTGTCAGACACGGTGGAATTACCAGGCAGACGGTCCAGTCTCAGACACGGTGGAATTGCCAGGCAGACGGTCCAGTGTCAGACACGGTGGAATTACCAGACAGACGGTCCAGTGTCAGACACGGTGGAATTGCCAGGCAGGCGGTCCAGTGTCAGACACGGTGGAATTGCCAGGCAGACGGTCCAGTGTCAGACACGGTGGAATTACCAGACAGACGGTCCAGTGTCAGACACGGTGGAATTACCAGACAGACGGTCCAGTGTCAGACACGGTGGAATTACCAGACAGGCGGTCCAGTGTCAGACACGGTGGAATTACCAGGCAGGCGGTCCAGTGTCAGACACGGTGGAATTACCAGACAGACGGTCTAGTGTCAGACACGGTGGAATTACCAGGCAGACGGTCCAGTCTCAGACACGGTGGAATTGCCAGGCAGACGGTCCAGTGTCAGACACGGTGGAATTACCAGACAGACGGTCCAGTGTCAGACACGGTGGAATTACCAGGCAGGTGGTCCAGTGTCAGACATGGTGGAATTACCAGACAGACGGTCCAGTGTCAGACATGGTGGAATTACCAGACAGACGGTCCAGTGTCAGACACGGTGGAATTGCCAGGCAGGCGGTCCAGTGTCAGACACGGTGGAATTACCAGACAGACGGTCCAGTGTCAGACACGGTGGAATTACCAGACAGACGGTCCAGTGTCAGACATGGTGGAATTGCCAGGCAGACGGTCCAGTGTCAGACACGGTGGAATTACCAGACAGACGGTCCAGTGTCAGACACGGTGGAATTACCAGGCAGATGGTCCAGTGTCAGACACGGTGGAATTGCCAGACAGACGGTCCAGTGTCAGACACGGTGGAATTGCCAGACAGACGGTCCAGTGTCAGACACGGTGGAATTACCAGACAGACGGTCCAGTGTCAGACACGGTGGAATTACCAGGCAGACGGTCCAGTGTCAGACACGGTGGAATTGCCAGACAGACGGTCCAGTGTCAGACACGGTGGAATTACCAGGCAGACGGTCCAGTGTCAGACACGGTGGAATTACCAGACAGACGGTCCAGTGTCAGACACGGTGGAATTACCAGGCAGACGGTCCAGTCTCAGACACGGTCGAATTGCCAGACAGACGGTCCACTCTCAGACATGGTGGAATTGCCAGACAGACGGTCCAGTCTCAGACACGGTGGAATTGCCAGGCAGACGGTCCAGTGTCAGACATGGTGGAATTACCAGACAGACGGTCCAGTGTCAGACACGGTGGAATTGCTAGGTAGACGGTCCAGTGTCAGACACGGTGGAATTACCAGACAGACGGTCCAGTGTCAGACACGGTGGAATTGCCAGACAGACGGTCCAGTGTCAGACACGGTGGAATTGCCAGACAGACGGTCCAGTGTCAGACACGGTGGAATTACCAGACAGACGGTCCAGTGTCAGACACGGTGGAATTACCAGGCAGACGGTCCAGTCTCAGACACGGTCGAATTGCCAGGCAGACGGTCCAGTGTCAGACACGGTGGAATTGCCAGGCAGACGGTCCAGTCTCAGACACGGTCGAATTGCCAGACAGACGGTCCAGTCTCAGACACGGTGGAATTACCAGACAGACGGTCCAGTGTCAGACACGGTGGAATTTCCAGACAGACGGTCCAGTGTCAGACACGGTGGAATTGCCAGACAGACGGTCCAGTCTCAGACACGGTGGAATTGCCAGACAGACGGTCCAGTGTCAGACACGGTGGAATTGCCAGACAGACGGTCCAGTGTCAGACACGGTGGAATTGCCAGACAGACGGTCCAGTGTCAGACACGGTGGAATTGCCAGACAGACGGTCCAGTGTCAGACACGGTGGAATTGCCAGACAGACGGCCCAGTCTCAGACACGGTGGAATTACCAGACAGACGGTCCAGTGTCAGACACGGTGGAATTGCCAGACAGACGGCCCAGTCTCAGACACGGTGGAATTACCAGACAGACGGTCCAGTGTCAGACACGGTGGAATTGCCAGGCAGACGGCCCAGTTTCAGACACGGTGGAATTGCCAGACAGACGGTCCAGTGTCAGACACGGTGGAATTACCAGGCAGACGGTCCAGTGTCAGACATGGTGGAATTACCAGGCAGACGGCCCAGTCTCAGACACCGTGGAATTACCAGACAGACGGTCCAGTGTCAGACACGGTGGAATTACCAGACAGACGGTCCAGTCTCAGACACGGTGGAATTGTCAGGCAGACGGCCCAGTGTCAGACACGGTGGAATTGCCAGACAGACGGTCCAGTGTCAGACACGGTGGAATTGCCAGACAGACGGTCCAGTGTCAGACATGGTGGAATTGTCAGGCAGACGGCCCAGTGTCAGACACGGTGGAATTGCCAGGCAGACGGTCCTGTGTCTGACATGGTGGAATTGTCAGACAGACGGTCCAGTGTCAGACACGGTGGAATTACCATGCAGACGGCCCAGTGTCAGACACGGCGGAATTGCCAGGCAGACGGTCCAGTGTCAGACACGGTGGAATTGCCAGGCAGAAGGCCCAGTGTCAGACATGGTGGAATTGCCAGACAGATGGTCCAGTGTCAGACACGGTGGAATTGCCAGACAGACGGTCCAGTGTCAGACATGGTGGAATTACCAGGCAGACGGTCCAGTGTCAGACATGGTGGAATTACCAGACAGACGGTCCAGTGTCAGACATGGTGGAATTACCAGGCAGACGGTCCAGTGTCAGACATGGTGGAATTACCAGACAGACGGTCCAGTGTCAGACACGGTGGAATTACCAGACAGACGGTCCAGTGTCAGACACGGTGGAATTGCCAGGCAGACGGTCCAGTCTCAGACATGGTGGAATTACCAGGCAGACGGTCCAGTGTCAGACACGGTGGAATTGCCAGACAGACGGCCCAGTGTCAGACATGGTGGAATTGCCAGGCAGACGGTCCAGTCTCAGACATGGTGGAATTGCCAGACAGACGGTCCAGTCTCAGACACGGTGGAATTGCCAGACAGACGGTCCAGTGTCAGACACGGTGGAATTACCAGACAGACGGTCCAGTCTCAGACACGGTGGAATTGCCAGACAGACGGTCCAGTGTCAGACATGGTGGAATTGCCAGGCAGACGGTCCAGTCTCAGACACGGTGGAATTGCCAGGCAGACGGTCCAGTCTCAGACACGGTGGAATTACCAGGCAGACGGCCCAGTGTCAGACACGGTGGAATTGCCAGACAGACGGTCCAGTGTCAGACACGGTGGAATTGCCAGGCAGACTGTCCAGTGTCAGACATGGTGGAATTACCAGACAGACGGTCCAGTCTCAGACACGGTGGAATTACCAGACAGACGGCCCAGTGTCAGACATGGTGGAATTACCAGACAGACGGTCCAGTGTCAGACACGGTGGAATTGCCAGACAGACGGTCCAGTGTCAGACACGGTGGAATTACCAGACAGACGGTCCAGTGTCAGACACGGTGGAATTACGAGGCAGACGGTCCAATGTCAGACACGGTGGAATTACCAGACAGACGGTCCAGTCTCAGACACGGTGGAATTGCCAGACAGACGGTCCAGTCTCAGACACGGTGGAATTACCAGGCAGACGGCCCAGTGTCAGACACGGTGGAATTGCCAGGCAGACTGTCCAGTGTCAGACATGGTGGAATTACCAGACAGACGGTCCAGTCTCAGACACGGTGGAATTACCAGACAGACGGCCCAGTGTCAGACATGGTGGAATTACCAGACAGACGGTCCAGTCTCAGACATGGTGGAATTGCCAGGCAGACGGTCCAGTGTCAGACACGGTGGAATTGCCAGGCAGACGGCCCAGTGTCAGACACGGTGGAATTGCCAGGCAGACGGTCCAGTCTCAGACATGGTGGAATTGCCAGGCAGATGGTCCAGTGTCAGACACGGTGGAATTGTCAGGCAGACGGCCCAGTGTCAGACACGGTGGAATTGCCAGGCAGACGGTCCAGTGTCAGACATAGTGGAATTGCCAGACAGACGGCCCAGTGTCAGACACGGTGGAATTACCAGACAGACGGTCCAGTGTCAGACATGGTGGAATTGTCAGACAGACGGTCCAGTCTCAGACACGGTGGAATTACCAGACAGGCGGTCCAGTGTCAGACACGGTGGAATTGCCAGACAGACGGTCCAGTCTCAGACACGGTGGAATTACCAGACAGACGGTCCAGTGTCAGACACGGTGGAATTGCCAGACAGACGGTCCAGTCTCAGACACGGTGGAATTACCAGACAGACGGCCCAGTGTCAGACATGGTGGAATTACCAGACAGACGGTCCAGTCTCAGACATGGTGGAATTGCCAGGCAGACGGTCCAGTGTCAGACATGGTGGAATTGTCAGGCAGACGGCCCAGTGTCAGACACGGTGGAATTGCCAGGCAGACGGTCCAGTCTCAGACACGGTGGAATTGCCAGGCAGACGGTCCAGTGTCAGACACGGTGGAATTGCCAGACAGACGGTCCAGTCTCAGACACGGTGGAATTGCCAGGCAGACAGCCCAGTGTCAGACACGGTGGAATTACCAGGCAGACGGTCCAGTGTCAGACACGGTGGAATTACCAGGCAGACGGTCCAGTGTCAGACACGGTGGAATTACCAGGCAGACGGTCCAGTGTCAGACACGGTGGAATTGCCAGACAGACGGTCCAGTGTCAGACACGGTGGAATTACCAGGCAGACGGTCCAGTGTCAGACACGGAGGAATTGCCAGACAGACGGCCCAGTGTCAGACACGGTGGAATTACCAGACAGACGGTCCAGTGTCAGACACGGTGGAATTGCCAGGCAGACTGTCCAGTGTCAGACACGGTGGAATTACCAGACAGACGGCCCAGTGTCAGACACGGTGGAATTACCAGACAGACGCTCCAGTGTTAGACACGGTGGAATTGCCAGACAGACGCTCCAGTGTCAGACACGGTCGAATTACCAGGCAGACGGTCCAGTGTCAGACATGGTGGAATTACCAGGCAGACGGCCCAGTCTCAGACACCGTGGAATTACCAGACAGACGGTCCAGTGTCAGACACGGTGGAATTACCAGACAGACGGTCCAGTCTCAGACACGGTGGAATTGTCAGGCAGACGGCCCAGTGTCAGACACGGTGGAATTGCCAGACAGACGGTCCAGTGTCAGACACGGTGGAATTGCCAGACAGACGGTCCAGTGTCAGACATGGTGGAATTGTCAGGCAGACGGCCCAGTGTCAGACACGGTGGAATTGCCAGGCAGACGGTCCTGTGTCTGACATGGTGGAATTGTCAGACAGACGGTCCAGTGTCAGACACGGTGGAATTACCAGGCAGACGGCCCAGTGTCAGACACGGCGGAATTGCCAGGCAGACGGTCCAGTGTCTGACACGGTGGAATTACCAGGCAGAAGGCCCAGTGTCAGACATTGTGGAATTGCCAGACAGATGGTCCAGTGTCAGACACGGTGGAATTGCCAGACAGACGGTCCAGTGTCAGACATGGTGGAATTACCAGGCAGACGGTCCAGTGTCAGACATGGTGGAATTGCCAGGCAGACGGTCCAGTGTCAGACACGGTGGAATTGCCAGGCAGACGGTCCAGTCTCAGACATGGTGGAATTACCAGGCAGACGGTCCAGTGTCAGACACGGTGGAATTGCCAGACAGACGGCCCAGTGTCAGACATGGTGGAATTGCCAGGCAGACGGTCCAGTCTCAGACATGGTGGAATTGCCAGACAGACGGTCCAGTCTCAGACACGGTGGAATTGCCAGACAGACGGTCCAGTGTCAGACACGGTGGAATTACCAGACAGACGGTCCAGTCTCAGACACGGTGGAATTGCCAGACAGACGGTCCAGTGTCAGATACGGTGGAATTGCCAGGCAGACGGTCCAGTCTCAGACACGGTGGAATTGCCAGGCAGACGGTCCAGTCTCAGACACGGTGGAATTGCCAGGCAGACTGTCCAGTGTCAGACATGGTGGAATTACCAGACAGACTGTCCAGTCTCAGACACGGTGGAATTGCCAGGCAGACTGTCCAGTGTCAGACATGGTGGAATTACCAGGCAGACGGTCCAGTCTCAGACACGGTGGAATTGCCAGACAGACGGTCCAGTGTCAGACATGGTGGAATTGCCAGGCAGACGGTCCAGTCTCAGACACGGTGGAATTGCCAGGCAGACGGTCCAGTCTCAGACACGGTGGAATTGCCAGGCAGACTGTCCAGTGTCAGACATGGTGGAATTACCAGACAGACTGTCCAGTCTCAGACACGGTGGAATTGCCAGGCAGACTGTCCAGTGTCAGACATGGTGGAATTACCAGGCAGACGGTCCAGTCTCAGACACGGTGGAATTGCCAGGCAGACTGTCCAGTGTCAGACATGGTGGAATTACCAGACAGACTGTCCAGTCTCAGACACGGTGGAATTGCCAGGCAGACTGTCCAGTGTCAGACATGGTGGAATTACCAGGCAGACGGTCCAGTCTCAGACACGGTGGAATTGCCAGGCAGACTGTCCAGTGTCAGACATGGTGGAATTACCAGACAGACGGTCCAGTCTCAGACACGGTGGAATTACCAGACAGACGGCCCAGTGTCAGACATGGTGGAATTACCAGACAGACGGTCCAGTGTCAGACACGGTGGAATTGCCAGACAGACGGTCCAGTGTCAGACACGGTGGAATTACCAGACAGACGGTCCAGTGTCAGACACGGTGGAATTACGAGGCAGACGGTCCAATGTCAGACACGGTGGAATTACCAGACAGACGGTCCAGTCTCAGACACGGTGGAATTGCCAGGCAGACGGTCCAGTCTCAGACATGGTGGAATTGCCAGGCAGACGGTCCAGTCTCAGACACGGTGGAATTACCAGGCAGACCGCCCAGTGTCAGACACGGTGGAATTGCCAGGCAGACTGTCCAGTGTCAGACATGGTGGAATTACCAGACAGACGGTCCAGTCTCAGACACGGTGGAATTACCAGACAGACGGCCCAGTGTCAGACATGGTGGAATTACCAGACAGACGGTCCAGTCTCAGACATGGTGGAATTGCCAGGCAGACGGTCCAGTGTCAGACACGGTGGAATTGCCAGGCAGACGGCCCAGTGTCAGACACGGTGGAATTGCCAGGCAGACGGTCCAGTCTCAGACATGGTGGAATTGCCAGGCAGATGGTCCAGTGTCAGACACGGTGGAATTGTCAGGCAGACGGCCCAGTGTCAGACACGGTGGAATTGCCAGGCAGACGGTCCAGTGTCAGACATGGTGGAATTGCCAGACAGACGGCCCAGTGTCAGACACGGTGGAATTACCAGACAGACGGTCCAGTGTCAGACATGGTGGAATTGTCAGACAGACGGTCCAGTCTCAGACACGGTGGAATTACCAGACAGACGGTCCAGTGTCAGACACGGTGGAATTGCCAGACAGACGGTCCAGTCTCAGACACGGTGGAATTACCAGACAGACGGTCCAGTGTCAGACACGGTGGAATTGCCAGACAGACGGTCCAGTCTCAGACACGGTGGAATTACCAGACAGACGGCCCAGTGTCAGACATGGTGGAATTGTCAGGCAGACGGCCCAGTGTCAGACACGGTGGAATTGCCAGACAGACGGTCCAGTCTCAGACACGGTGGAATTGCCAGGCAGACGGTCCAGTGTCAGACACGGTGGAATTACCAGGCAGACGGTCCAGTGTCAGACACGGTGGAATTGCCAGACAGACGGTCCAGTCTCAGACACGGTGGAATTGCCAGGCAGACGGTCCAGTGTCAGACACGGTGGAATTACCAGGCAGACGGTCCAGTGACAGACACGGTGGAATTGCCAGACAGACGGTCCAGTGTCAGACACGGTGGAATTACCAGGCAGACGGTCCAGTGTCAGACACGGTGGAATTGCCAGACAGACGGCCCAGTGTCAGACACGGTGGAATTACCAGACAGACGGTCCAGTGTCAGACACGGTGGAATTGCCAGGCAGACTGTCCAGTGTCAGACACGGTGGAATTACCAGACAGACGGCCCAGTGTCAGACACGGTGGAATTACCAGACAGACGCTCCAGTGTCAGACACGGTGGAATTGCCAGACAGACGCTCCAGTGTCAGACACGGTCGAATTGCCAGACAGACGGTCCAGTGTCAGACATGGTGGAATTACCAGACAGACGGTCCAGTGTCAGACACGGTGGAATTGCCAGACAGACGGTCCAGTCTCAGACACGGTGGAATTGCCAGACAGACGGCCCAGTGTCAGACATGGTGGAATTACCAGACAGACGGTCCAGTGTCAGACACGGTGGAATTACCAGACAGACGGTCCAGTGTCAGACATGGTGGAATTACCAGACAGACGGTCCAGTCTCAGACATGGTGGAATTGCCAGACAGACGGTCCAGTCTCAGACATGGTGGAATTACCAGGCAGACGGTCCAGTGTCAGACACGGTGGAATTACCAGTCAGACGGTCCAGTGTCAGACATGGTGGAATTACCAGACAGACGGTCCAGTGTCAGACACGGTGGAATTGCCAGGCAGACGGCCCAGTCTCAGACATGGTGGAATTGCCAGACAGACGGTCCAGTGTCAGACACGGTGGAATTGCCAGGCAGACGGCCCAGTGTCAGACATGGTGGAATTACCAGACAGACGGTCCAGTGTCAGACACGGTGGAATTACCAGACAGACGGTCCAGTCTCAGACGTGGTGGAATTACCAGGCAGACGGCCCAGTGTCAGACACGGTGGAATTGCCAGGCAGACGGTCCAGTGTCAGACATGGTGGAATTACCAGGCAGACGGTCCAGTGTCAGACATGGTGGAATTACCAGGCAGACGGTCCAGTGTCAGACACGGTGGAATTACCAGACAGACGGTCCAGTGTCAGACACGGTGGAATTACCAGACAGACGGTCCAGTGTCAGACATGGTGGAATTGCAAGGCAGACTGTCCAGTGTCAGACATGGTGGAATTGCCAGACAGACGGTCCAGTCTCAGACACGGTGGAATTACCAGGCAGATGGCCCAGTGTCAGACATGGTGGAATTACCAGGCAGACTGTCCAGTGTCAGACATGGTGGAATTGCCAGGCAGACGGCCCAGTGTCAGACACGGTGGAATTGCCAGACAGACGGTCCAGTGTCAGACACGGTGGAATTACCAGACAGACGGTCCAGTCTCAGACGTGGTGGAATTACCAGGCAGACGGCCCAGTGTCAGACACGGTGGAATTGCCAGGCAGACGGTCCAGTGTCAGACATGGTGGAATTACCAGGCAGACGGTCCAGTGTCAGACATGGTGGAATTACCAGGCAGACGGTCCAGTGTCAGACACGGTGGAATTACCAGACAGACGGTCCAGTGTCAGACACGGTGGAATTACCAGACAGACGGTCCAGTGTCAGACATGGTGGAATTGCCAGGCAGACTGTCCAGTGTCAGACATGGTGGAATTGCCAGACAGACGGTCCAGTCTCAGACACGGTGGAATTACCAGGCAGATGGCCCAGTGTCAGACATGGTGGAATTACCAGGCAGACTGTCCAGTGTCAGACATGGTGGAATTGCCAGGCAGACGGCCCAGTCTCAGACATGGTGGAATTACCAGGCAGATGGTCCAGTGTCAGACACGGTGGAATTGCCAGACAGACGGTCCAGTCTCAGACACGGTGGAATTGCCAGACAGACGGCCCAGTGTCAGACATGGTGGAATTACCAGACAGACGGTCCAGTGTCAGACACGGTGGAATTACCAGACAGACGGTCCAGTGTCAGACATGGTGGAATTACCAGACAGACGGTCCAGTGTCAGACACGGTGGAATTACCAGGCAGACGGCCCAGTGTCAGACATGGTGGAAATACCAGTCAGACGGTCCAGTGTCAGACACGGTGGAATTACCAGGCAGACGGCCCAGTGTCAGACATGGTGGAATTACCAGACAGACGGTCCAGTGTCAGACACGGTGGAATTACCAGACAGACGGTCCAGTCTCAGACGTGGTGGAATTACCAGGCAGACGGCCCAGTGTCAGACACTGTGGAATTGCCAGGCAGACGGTCCAGTGTCAGACATGGTGGAATTGCCAGACAGACGGTCCAGTGTCAGACATGGTGGAATTACCAGGCAGACGGTCCAGTGTCAGACACGGTGGAATTGCCAGGCAGACGGTCCAGTCTCAGACACGGTGGAATTGCCAGGCAGACGGTCCAGTGTCAGACATGGTGGAATTACCAGACAGACGGTCCAGTGTCAGACACGGTGGAATTGCCAGACAGACGGTCCAGTGTCAGACACGGTGGAATTGCCAGACAGACGGTCCAGTCTCAGACACGGTGGAATTGCCAGACAGACGGACTAGTGTCAGACACGGTGGAATTACCAGACAGACGGCCCAGTGTCAGACACGGTGGAATTGCCAGGCAGACGGTCCAGTGTCAGACACGGTGGAATTACCAGGCAGACGGTCCAGTGTCAGACACGGTGGAATTGCCAGACAGACGGTCCAGTCTCAGACACGGTGGAATTGCCAGGCAGACGGTCCAGTGTCAGACACGGTGGAATTACCAGGCAGACGGTCCAGTGTCAGACACGGTGGAATTGCCAGGCAGACGGTCCAGTGTCAGACACGGTGGAATTACCAGGCAGACGGTCCAGTGTCAGACACGGTGGAATTGCCAGACAGACGGCCCAGTGTCAGACACGGTGGAATTACCAGACAGACGGTCCAGTGTCAGACACGGTGGAATTGCCAGGCAGACTGTCCAGTGTCAGACACGGTGGAATTACCAGACAGACGGCCCAGTGTCAGACACGGTGGAATTACCAGACAGACGCTCCAGTGTCAGACACGGTGGAATTGCCAGACAGACGCTCCAGTGTCAGACACGGTCGAATTGCCAGACAGACGGTCCAGTGTCAGACATGGTGGAATTACCAGACAGACGGTCCAGTGTCAGACACGGTGGAATTGCCAGACAGACGGTCCAGTCTCAGACACGGTGGAATTGCCAGACAGACGGCCCAGTGTCAGACATGGTGGAATTACCAGACAGACGGTCCAGTGTCAGACACGGTGGAATTACCAGACAGACGGTCCAGTGTCAGACATGGTGGAATTACCAGACAGACGGTCCAGTCTCAGACATGGTGGAATTGCCAGACAGACGGTCCAGTCTCAGACATGGTGGAATTGCCAGACAGACGGTCCAGTGTCAGACACGGTGGAATTGCCAGGCAGACGGCCCAGTGTCAGACATGGTGGAATTACCAGACAGACGGTCCAGTGTCAGACACGGTGGAATTACCAGACAGACGGTCCAGTCTCAGACGTGGTGGAATTACCAGGCAGACGGCCCAGTGTCAGACACGGTGGAATTGCCAGGCAGACGGTCCAGTGTCAGACATGGTGGAATTACCAGGCAGACGGTCCAGTGTCAGACATGGTGGAATTACCAGGCAGACGGTCCAGTGTCAGACACGGTGGAATTACCAGACAGACGGTCCAGTGTCAGACACGGTGGAATTACCAGACAGACGGTCCAGTGTCAGACATGGTGGAATTGCAAGGCAGACTGTCCAGTGTCAGACATGGTGGAATTGCCAGACAGACGGTCCAGTCTCAGACACGGTGGAATTACCAGGCAGATGGCCCAGTGTCAGACATGGTGGAATTACCAGGCAGACTGTCCAGTGTCAGACATGGTGGAATTGCCAGGCAGACGGCCCAGTGTCAGACACGGTGGAATTGCCAGACAGACGGTCCAGTGTCAGACACGGTGGAATTACCAGACAGACGGTCCAGTCTCAGACGTGGTGGAATTACCAGGCAGACGGCCCAGTGTCAGACACGGTGGAATTGCCAGGCAGACGGTCCAGTGTCAGACATGGTGGAATTACCAGGCAGACGGTCCAGTGTCAGACATGGTGGAATTACCAGGCAGACGGTCCAGTGTCAGACACGGTGGAATTACCAGACAGACGGTCCAGTGTCAGACACGGTGGAATTACCAGACAGACGGTCCAGTGTCAGACATGGTGGAATTGCCAGGCAGACTGTCCAGTGTCAGACATGGTGGAATTGCCAGACAGACGGTCCAGTCTCAGACACGGTGGAATTACCAGGCAGATGGCCCAGTGTCAGACATGGTGGAATTACCAGGCAGACTGTCCAGTGTCAGACATGGTGGAATTGCCAGGCAGACGGCCCAGTCTCAGACATGGTGGAATTACCAGGCAGATGGTCCAGTGTCAGACACGGTGGAATTGCCAGACAGACGGTCCAGTCTCAGACACGGTGGAATTGCCAGACAGACGGCCCAGTGTCAGACATGGTGGAATTACCAGACAGACGGTCCAGTGTCAGACACGGTGGAATTACCAGACAGACGGTCCAGTGTCAGACATGGTGGAATTACCAGACAGACGGTCCAGTGTCAGACACGGTGGAATTACCAGGCAGACGGCCCAGTGTCAGACATGGTGGAAATACCAGTCAGACGGTCCAGTGTCAGACACGGTGGAATTACCAGGCAGACGGCCCAGTGTCAGACATGGTGGAATTACCAGACAGACGGTCCAGTGTCAGACACGGTGGAATTACCAGACAGACGGTCCAGTCTCAGACGTGGTGGAATTACCAGGCAGACGGCCCAGTGTCAGACACTGTGGAATTGCCAGGCAGACGGTCCAGTGTCAGACATGGTGGAATTGCCAGACAGACGGTCCAGTGTCAGACATGGTGGAATTACCAGGCAGACGGTCCAGTGTCAGACACGGTGGAATTGCCAGGCAGACGGTCCAGTCTCAGACACGGTGGAATTGCCAGGCAGACGGTCCAGTGTCAGACATGGTGGAATTACCAGACAGACGGTCCAGTGTCAGACACGGTGGAATTGCCAGACAGACGGTCCAGTGTCAGACACGGTGGAATTGCCAGACAGACGGTCCAGTCTCAGACACGGTGGAATTGCCAGACAGACGGACTAGTGTCAGACATGGTGGAATTGCCAGGCAGACGGTCCAGTGTCAGACATGGTGGAATTGCCAGGCAGACGGTCCAGTGTCAGACACGGTGGAATTACCAGACAGACGGACCAGTGTCAGACACGGTGGAATTACCAGGCAGACGGTCCAGTGTCAGACACGGTGGAATTACCAGGCAGACGGTCCAGTGTCAGACACGGTGGAATTACCAGACAGACGGTCCAGTGTCAGACACGGTGGAATTACCAGACAGACGGTCCAGTGTCAGACACGGTGGAATTACCAGGCAGACGGTCCAGTGTCAGACATGGTGGAATTACCAGACAGACGGTCCAGTCTCAGACACGGTGGAATTGCCAGGCAGACGGTCCAGTGTCAGACACGGTGGAATTACCAGACAGACGGACCAGTGTCAGACACGGTGGAATTGCCAAGCAGACGGTCCAGTGTCAGACACGGTGGAATTACCAGACAGACGGACCAGTGTCAGACACGGTGGAATTGCCAGGCAGACGGTCCAGTGTCAGACACGGTGGAATTGTCAGACAGACGGTCCAGTGTCAGACACGGTGGAATTACCAGACAGACGGTCCAGTGTCAGACACGGTGGAATTGCCAGGCAGACGGTCCAGTGTCAGACACGGTGGAATTGCCAGACAGACGGTCCAGTGTCAGACACGGTGGAGTTACCAGGCAGACGGTCCAGTGTCAGACATGGTGGAATTGCCAGGCAGACGGTCCAGTCTCAGACATGGTGGAATTACCAGACAGGTGGTCCAGTGTCAGACACGGTGGAATTGCCAGACAGACGGCCCAGTGTCAGACACGGTGGAATTACCAGACAGACGGTCCAGTGTCAGACATGGTGGAATTGCCAGACAGACGGTCCAGTGTCAGACACGGTGGAATTACCAGACAGACGGTCCAGTGTCAGACACGGTGGAATTGCCAGACAGACGGTCCAGTGTCAGACACGGTGGAATTACCAGACAGACGGCCCAGTGTCAGACATGGTGGAATTGCCAGACAGACGGCCCAGTGTCAGACACGGTGGAATTACCAGGCAGACGGTCCAGTGTCAGACATGGTGGAATTGCCAGACAGACGGCCCAGTGTCAGACATGGTGGAATTACCAGACAGACGGCCCAGTGTCAGACACGGTGGAATTACCAGACAGACGGTCCAGTGTCAGACACGGTGGAATTACCAGACAGACGGTCCAGTGTCAGACACGGTGGAATTACCAGACAGACGGTCCAGTGTCAGACACGGTGGAATTACCAGACAGACGGTCCAGTGTCAGACATGGTGGAATTGCCAGGCAGACGGCCCAGTGTCAGACACGGTGGAATTACCAGACAGACGGTCCAGTGTCAGACACGGTGGAATTGCCAGACAGACGGCCCAGTGTCAGACACGGTTGAATTACCAGACAGACGGTCCAGTGTCAGACACGGTGGAATTGACAGACAGACGGTCCAGTGTCAGACACGGTGGAATTACCAGACAGACGGTCCAGTCTCAGACATGGTGGAATTACCAGGCAGACGGTCCAGTGTCAGACATGGTGGAATTGAAAGGCAGACGGTCCAGTGTCAGACACGGTGGAATTGCCAGACAGACGGTCCAGTCTCAGACATGGTGGAATTACCAGACAGACGGTCCAGTGTCAGACACGGTGGAATTACCAGGAAGACGGTCCAGTGTCAGACATGGTGGAATTACCAGACAGACGGTCCAGTCTCAGACATGGTGGAATTACCAGGAAGACGGTCCAGTGTCAGACACGGTGGAATTACCAGACAGACGGTCCAGTCTCAGACATGGTGGAATTACCAGGAAGACGGTCCAGTGTCAGACACGGTGGAATTGCCAGACAGACGGTCCAGTGTCAGACACGGTGGAATTACCAGACAGACGGTCCAGTGTCAGACACGGTGGAATTACCAGACAGACGGTCCAGTGTCAGACACGGTGGAATTACCAGACAGACGGTCCAGTGTCAGACATGGTGGAATTGCCAGACAGACGGTCCAGTGTCAGACACGGTGGAATTACCAGACAGACGGTCCAGTGTCAGACACGGTGGAATTACCAGACAGACGGCCCAGTGTCAGACATGGTGGAATTGCCAGACAGACGGCCCAGTGTCAGACACGGTGGAATTACCAGGCAGACGGTCCAGTGTCAGACATGGTGGAATTGCCAGACAGACGGCCCAGTGTCAGACACGGTGGAATTACCAGGCAGACGGTCCAGTGTCAGACATGGTGGAATTGCCAGACAGACGGCCCAGTGTCAGACATGGTGGAATTACCAGACAGACGGCCCAGTGTCAGACACGGTGGAATTACCAGACAGACGGTCCAGTGTCAGACACGGTGGAATTACCAGACAGACGGTCCAGTGTCAGACACGGTGGAATTACCAGACAGACGGTCCAGTGTCAGACACGGTGGAATTACCAGACAGACGGTCCAGTGTCAGACATGGTGGAATTGCCAGGCAGACGGCCCAGTGTCAGACACGGTGGAATTACCAGACAGACGGTCCAGTGTCAGACACGGTGGAATTGCCAGACAGACGGCCCAGTGTCAGACACGGTTGAATTACCAGACAGACGGTCCAGTGTCAGACACGGTGGAATTGACAGACAGACGGTCCAGTGTCAGACACGGTGGAATTACCAGACAGACGGTCCAGTCTCAGACATGGTGGAATTACCAGGCAGACGGTCCAGTGTCAGACATGGTGGAATTGAAAGGCAGACGGTCCAGTGTCAGACACGGTGGAATTGCCAGACAGACGGTCCAGTCTCAGACATGGTGGAATTACCAGACAGACGGTCCAGTGTCAGACACGGTGGAATTACCAGGAAGACGGTCCAGTGTCAGACATGGTGGAATTACCAGACAGACGGTCCAGTCTCAGACATGGTGGAATTACCAGGAAGACGGTCCAGTGTCAGACACGGTGGAATTACCAGACAGACGGTCCAGTCTCAGACATGGTGGAATTACCAGGAAGACGGTCCAGTGTCAGACACGGTGGAATTGCCAGACAGACGGTCCAGTGTCAGACACGGTGGAATTACCAGACAGACGGTCCAGTGTCAGACACGGTGGAATTACCAGACAGACGGTCCAGTGTCAGACACGGTGGAATTACCAGACAGACGGTCCAGTGTCAGACATGGTGGAATTGCCAGACAGACGGTCCAGTGTCAGACACGGTGGAATTACCAGACAGACGGTCCAGTGTCAGACACGGTGGAATTACCAGACAGACGGTCCAGTGTCAGACACGGTGGAATTGCCAGACAGACGGTCCAGTGTCAGACACGGTGGAATTACCAGACAGACGGTCCAGTCTCAGACATGGTGGAATTACCAGGCAGATGGTCCAGTGTCAGACACGGTGGAATTGCCAGACAGACGGTCCAGTGTCAGACACGGTGGAATTGCCAGACAGACGGTCCAGTCTCAGACACGGTGGAATTGCCAGACAGACGGCCCAGTGTCAGACATGGTGGAATTACCAAACAGACGGTCCAGTGTCAGACACGGTGGAATTACCAGACAGACGGTCCAGTGTCAGACATGGTGGAATTACCAGACAGACGGTCCAGTGTCAGACACGGTGGAATTACCAGGCAGACGGCCCAGTGTCAGACATGGTGGAAATACCAGACAGACGGTCCAGTGTCAGACACGGTGGAATTACCAGACAGACGGTCCAGTGTCAGACATGGTGGAATTACCAGACAGACGGTCCAGTGTCAGACACGGTGGAATTACCAGGCAGACGGCCCAGTGTCAGACATGGTGGAAATACCAGTCAGACGGCCCAGTGTCAGACATGGTGGAATTACCAGACAGACGGTCCAGTGTCAGACACGGTGGAATTACCAGACAGACGGTCCAGTCTCAGACGTGGTGGAATTACCAGGCAGACGGCCCAGTGTCAGACACGGTGGAATTGCCAGGCAGACGGTCCAGTGTCAGACATGGTGGAATTGCCAGACAGACGGTCCAGTGTCAGACATGGTGGAATTACCAGGCAGACGGTCCAGTGTCAGACATGGTGGAATTACCAGGCAGACGGTCCAGTGTCAGACACGGTGGAATTACCAGACAGACGGCCCAGTGTCAGACACGGTGGAATTGCCAGACAGACGGTCCAGTCTCAGACACGGTGGAATTGCCAGGCAGACGGTCCAGTGTCAGACATGGTGGAATTACCAGACAGACGGTCCAGTGTCAGACACGGTGGAATTGCCAGACAGACGGTCCAGTGTCAGACACGGTGGAATTGCCAGACAGACGGTCCAGTCTCAGACACGGTGGAATTGCCAGACAGACGGACTAGTGTCAGACACGGTGGAATTACCAGGCAGACGGTCCAGTGTCAGACACGGTGGAATTACCAGACAGACGGACCAGTGTCAGACACGGTGGAATTACCAGGCAGACGGTCCAGTGTCAGACACGGTGGAATTACCAGACAGACGGTCCAGTGTCAGACACGGTGGAATTACCAGACAGACGGTCCAGTGTCAGACACGGTGGAATTACCAGGCAGACGGTCCAGTGTCAGACATGGTGGAATTACCAGACAGACGGTCCAGTCTCAGACACGGTGGAATTGCCAGGCAGACGGTCCAGTGTCAGACACGGTGGAATTACCAGACAGACGGACCAGTGTCAGACACGGTGGAATTGCCAAGCAGACGGTCCAGTGTCAGACACGGTGGAATTACCAGACAGACGGACCAGTGTCAGACACGGTGGAATTGCCAGGCAGACGGTCCAGTGTCAGACACGGTGGAATTGTCAGACAGACGGTCCAGTGTCAGACACGGTGGAATTACCAGACAGACGGTCCAGTGTCAGACACGGTGGAATTGCCAGGCAGACGGTCCAGTGTCAGACACGGTGGAATTGCCAGACAGACGGTCCAGTGTCAGACACGGTGGAGTTACCAGGCAGACGGTCCAGTGTCAGACATGGTGGAATTGCCAGGCAGACGGTCCAGTCTCAGACATGGTGGAATTACCAGACAGGTGGTCCAGTGTCAGACACGGTGGAATTGCCAGACAGACGGCCCAGTGTCAGACACGGTGGAATTACCAGACAGACGGTCCAGTGTCAGACATGGTGGAATTGCCAGACAGACGGTCCAGTGTCAGACACGGTGGAATTACCAGACAGACGGTCCAGTGTCAGACACGGTGGAATTGCCAGACAGACGGTCCAGTGTCAGACACGGTGGAATTACCAGACAGACGGCCCAGTGTCAGACATGGTGGAATTGCCAGACAGACGGCCCAGTGTCAGACACGGTGGAATTACCAGGCAGACGGTCCAGTGTCAGACATGGTGGAATTGCCAGACAGACGGCCCAGTGTCAGACACGGTGGAATTACCAGACAGACGGTCCAGTGTCAGACATGGTGGAATTGCCAGACAGACGGCCCAGTGTCAGACACGGTGGAATTACCAGGCAGACGGTCCAGTGTCAGACATGGTGGAATTGCCAGACAGACGGCCCAGTGTCAGACATGGTGGAATTGCCAGACAGACGGCCCAGTGTCAGACACGGTTGAATTACCAGACAGGCGGTCCAGTGTCAGACACGGTGGAATTGACAGACAGACGGTCCAGTGTCAGACACGGTGGAATTGCCAGACAGACGGTCCAGTCTCAGACATGGTGGAATTACCAGGCAGACGGTCCAGTGTCAGACATGGTGGAATTGCCAGGCAGACGGTCCAGTGTCAGACACGGTGGAATTGCCAGACAGACGGTCCAGTCTCAGACATGGTGGAATTACCAGACAGACGGTCCAGTGTCAGACACGGTGGAATTACCAGGAAGACGGTCCAGTGTCAGACATGGTGGAATTACCAGACAGACGGTCCAGTCTCAGACATGGTGGAATTACCAGGAAGACGGTCCAGTGTCAGACACGGTGGAATTACCAGACAGACGGTCCAGTCTCAGACATGGTGGAATTACCAGGAAGACGGTCCAGTGTCAGACACGGTGGAATTGCCAGACAGACGGTCCAGTGTCAGACACGGTGGAATTACCAGACAGACGGTCCAGTGTCAGACACGGTGGAATTACCAGACAGACGGTCCAGTGTCAGACACGGTGGAATTACCAGACAGACGGTCCAGTGTCAGACATGGTGGAATTGCCAGACAGACGGTCCAGTGTCAGACACGGTGGAATTACCAGACAGACGGTCCAGTGTCAGACACGGTGGAATTACCAGACAGACGGTCCAGTGTCAGACACGGTGGAATTGCCAGACAGACGGTCCAGTGTCAGACACGGTGGAATTACCAGACAGACGGTCCAGTCTCAGACATGGTGGAATTACCAGACAGACGGTCCAGTCTCAGACACGGTGGAATTACCAGACAGACGGTCCAGTCTCAGACATGGTGGAATTACCAGACAGACGGTCCTGTGTCAGACACGGTGGAATTACCCGGAAGACGGTCCAGTGTCAGACATGGTGGAATTACCAGACAGACGGTCCAGTGTCAGACACGGTGGAATTACCAGGAAGACGGTCCAGTGTCAGACATGGTGGAATTGCCAGGCAGACGGTCCAGTGTCAGACACGGTGGAATTACCAGACAGACGGTCCAGTCTCAGACATGGTGGAATTACCAGGAAGACGGTCCAGTGTCAGACATGGTGGAATTACCAGACAGACGGTCCAGTCTCAGACATGGTGGAATTACCAGACAGACGGTCCAGTGTCAGACACGTGGAATTACCAGGAAGACGGTCCAGTGTCAGACACGGTGGAATTACCAGACAGACGGTCCAGTCTCAGACATGGTGGAATTACCAGACAGACGGTCCAGTCTCAGATACGGTGGAATTACCAGACAGACGGTCCAGTCTCAGACATGGTGGAATTACCAGACAGACGGTCCAGTGTCAGACACGGTGGAATTACCAGGCAGACGGTCTTGTGTCAGACATGGTGGAATTACCAGGCAGACGGTCCAGTGTCAGACATGGTGGTATTGCCAGGCAGACGGTCCAGTGTCAGACACGGTAGAATTGCCAGACAGACGGTCCAGTCTCAGACACGGTGGAATTGCCAGGCAGACGGTCCAGTCTCAGACACGGTGGAATTGCCAGGCAGACGGTCCAGTGTCATACACGGTGGAATTGCCAGGCAGACGGTCCAGTGTCAGACACGGTGGAATTACCAGGCAGACGGTCCAGTGTCAGAAACGGTGGAATTGCCAGACAGACGGTCTTGTGTCAGACACGGTGGAATTGCCAGGCAGACGGTCCAGTCTCAGACACGGTGGAATTGCCAGGCAGACGGTCCAGTGTCAGACACGGTGGAATTGCCTGGCAGACGGTCCAGTCTCAGACACGGTGGAATTGCCAGGCAGACGGTCCAGTGTCAGACAGGGTGGAATTGCCAGGCAGACGGTCCAGTGTCAGACACGGTGGAATTACCAGGCAGACGGTCCAGTGTCAGACATGGTGGAATTACCAGGCAGGCGGTCCAGTGTCAGACACGGTGGAATTACCAGGCAGACGGTCCAGTCTCAGACACGGTGGAATTGCCAGGCAGACGGTCCAGTGTCAGACACGGTGGAATTGCCAGGCAGACGGTCCAGTGTCAGACACGGTGGAATTGCCAGGCAGACGGTCCAGTCTCAGACATGGTGGAATTACCAGGCAGACGGCCCAGTGTCAGACATGGTGGAATTGCCAGACAGACGGTCCAGTGTCAGACACGGTGGAATTGCCAGGCAGACGGTCCAGTGTCAGACATGGTGGAATTGCCAGGCAGACGGTCCAGTGTCAGACATGGTGGAATTGCCAGACAGACGTTCCAGTGTCAGACACGGTGGAATTACCAGACAGACGGTCCAGTGTCAGACACGGTGGAATTGCCAGGCAGACGGTCCAGTGTCAGACACGGTGGAATTACCAGACAGACGGTCCAGTGTCAGACATGGTGGAATTGCCAGGCAGACGGTCCAGTGTCAGACATGGTGGAATCACCAGACAGACGTTCCAGTGTCAGACACGGTGGAATTACCAGACAGACGGTCCAGTGTCAGACACGGTGGAATTGCCAGGCAGACGGTCCAGTGTCAGACACGGTGGAATTACCAGACAGACGGTCCAGTCTCAGACATGGTTGAATTGCCAGACAGACGGTCCAGTGTCAGACAAGGTGGAATTGCCAGACAGACGGTCCAGTCTCAGACACGTTGGAATTACCAGACAGACGGTCCAGTGTCAGACATGGTGGAATTGCCAGACAGACGGTCCAGTCTCAGACACGGTGGAATTGCTAGACAGAGGGCCCAGTGTCAGACATGGTGGAATTACCAGGCAGACGGTCCAGTGTCAGACATGGTGGAATTACCAGGCAGACGGCCCAGTGTCAGACACGGTGGAATTACCAGACTGACGGTCCAGTGTCAGACACGGTGGAATTGCCAGGCAGACGGTCCAGTGTCAGACATGGTGGAATTGCCAGACAGACGGTCCAGTGTCAGACACGGTGGAATTACCAGACAGACGGTCCAGTGTCAGACACGGTGGAATTGCCAGGCAGACGGTCCAGTGTCAGACATGGTGGAATTGCCAGACAGACGGTCCAGTGTCAGACATGGTGGAATTGCCAGACAGACGGTCCAGTGTCAGACACGGTGGAATTGCCAGGCAGACGGTCCAGTCTCAGACATGATGGAATTACCAGACAGACGGTCCAGTGTCAGACACGGTGGAATTACCAGGCAGACGGTCCAGTGTCAGACACGGTGGAATTACCAGGCAGACGGTCCAGTGTCAGACACGGTGGAATTACCAGGCAGACGGTCCAGTGTCAGCCACGGTGGAATTACCAGGCAGACGGTCCAGTGTCAGACACGGTGGAATTGCCAGGCAGACGGTCCAGTGTCAGACACGGTGGAATTAACAGACAGACGGTCCAGTGTCAGACACGGTGGAATTACCAGGCAGACGGTCCAGTGTCAGACACGGTGGAATTACCAGGCAGACGGCCCGGTGTCAGACACGGTGGAATTACCAGGCAGACGGTCCAGTGTCAGACACGGTGGAATTACCAGGCAGACGGCCCGGTGTCAGACACGGTGGAATTGCCAGACAGACGGTCCAGTCTCAGACACGGTGGAATTGCCAGGCAGACGGTCCAGTGTCAGACATGGTGGAATTACCAGGCAGACGGTCCAGTGTCAGACATGGTGGAATTACCAGGCAGACGGTCCAGTGTCAGAGACGGTGGAATTACCAGGCAGACGGTCTTGTGTCAGACATGGTGGAATTACCAGGCAGACGGTCCAGTGTCAGACATGGTGGAATTGCCAGGCAGACGGTCCAGTGTCAGACATGGTGGAATTGCCAGGCAGACGGTCCAGTGTCAGACACGGTGGAATTGCCAGACAGACGGTCCAGTCTCAGACACGGTGGAATTGCCAGACAGACGGTCCAGTGTCAGACACGGTGGAATTACCAGGCAGACGGTCCAGTCTCAGACACGGTGGAATTGCCAGGCAGACGGTCCAGTGTCAGACACGGTGGAATTGCCAGGCAGACGGTCCAGTGTCAGACACGGTGGAATTACCAGGCAGACGGTCCAGTGTCAGACACGGTGGAATTACCAGGCAGACGGCCCAGTGTCAGACATGGTGGAATTGCCAGACAGACGGTCCAGTCTCAGACACGGTGGAATTGCCAGGCAGATGGTCCAGTGTCAGACACGGTGGAATTGCCAGACAGACGGTCCAGTCTCAGACATGGTGGAATTACCAGACAGACGGTCCAGTCTCAGACATGGTGGAATTGCCAGACAGACGGTCCAGTGTCAGACAAGGTGGAATTGCCAGACAGACGGTCCAGTCTCAGACACGGTGGAATTACCAGACAGACGGTCCAGTGTCAGACATGGTGGAATTGCCAGACAGACGGTCCAGTGTCAGACATGGTGGAATTGCCAGACAGACGGTCCAGTCTCAGACACGGTGGAATTGCCAGGCAGACTGTCCAGTGTCAGACATGGTGGAATTACCAGACAGATGGTCCAGTGTCAGACACGGTGGAATTGCCAGGCAGACGGTCCAGTCTCAGACATGGTGGAATTACCAGACAGATGGTCCAGTGTCAGACACGGTGGAATTGCCAGGCAGACGGTCCAGTCTCAGACACGGTGGAATTGCCAGGCAGACGGCCAGTGTCAGACACGGTGGAATTGCCAGGCAGACGGTCCAGTGTCAGACACGGTGGAATTACCAGGCAGGCGGTCCAGTGTCAGACACGGTGGAATTACCAGGCAGACGGCCCAGTGTCAGACATGGTGGAATTGCCAGACAGACGGTCCAGTGTCAGACATGGTGGAATTAACAGACAGACGGTCCAGTGTCAGACACGGTGGAATTACCAGGCAGACGGTCCAGTGTCAGACACGGTGGAATTGCCAGGCAGACGGTCCATTGTCAGACATGGTGGAATTGCCAGGCAGACGGTCCAGTGTCAGACACGGTGGAATTACCAGACAGACGGTCCAGTGTCAGACACGGTGGAATTGCCAGACAGACAGACCAGTGTCAGACACGGTGGAATTGCCAGGCAGACGGTCCAGTGTCAGACATGGTGCAATTACCAGACAGACGGTCCAGTGTCAGACACGGTGGAATTGCCAGGCAGACGGTCCAGTGTCAGACACGGTGGAATTACCAGACAGACGGTCCAGTCTCAGACATGGTGGAATTGCCAGACAGACGGTCCAGTGTCAGACACGGTGGAATTGCCAGGCAGACGGTCCAGTGTCAGACACGGTGGAATTACCAGACAGACGGACCAGTCTCAGACATGGTGGAATTGCCAGACAGACGGTCCAGTGTCAGACATGGTGGAATTACCAGACAGACGGTCCAGTGTCAGACACGGTGGAATTACCAGACAGGTGGTCCAGTGTCAGACACGGTGGAATTGCCAGACAGACGGTCCAGTCTCAAACACGGTGGAATTACCAGACAGACGGTCCAGTGTCAGACATGGTGGAATTGCCAGACAGACGGTCCAGTGTCAGACATGGTGGAATTGCCAGACAGACGGTCCAGTGTCAGACACGGTGGAATTGCCAGGCAGACGGTCCAGTGTCAGAAACGGTGGAATTGCCAGACAGACGGCCCAGTGTCAGACATGGTGGAATTACTAGGCAGACGGTCCAGTGTCAGACATGGTGGAATTACCAGGCAGACGGCCCAGTGTCAGACACGGTGGAATTACCAGACAGACGGTCCAGTGTCAGACACGGTGGAATTGCCAGGCAGACGGTCCAGTGTCAGACATGGAGGAATTGCCAGGCAGACGGTCCAGTGTCAGACACGGTGGAATTACCAGACAGACGGTCCAGTGTCAGACACGGTGGAATTGCCAGGCAGACGGTCCAGTGTCAGACACGGTGGAATTGCCAGACAGACGGTCCAGTGTCAGACATGGTGGAATTGCCAGACAGACGGTCCAGTGTCAGACACGGTGGAATTGCCAGGCAGACGGTCCAGTCTCAGACATTGTGGAATTACCAGACAGACGGTCCAGTGCCAGACTTGGTGGAATTACCAGGCAGACGGTCCAGTGTCAGACACGGTGGAATTACCAGGCAGACGGTCCAGTGTCAGACACGGTGGAATTACCAGGCAGACGGTCCAGTGTCAGACACGGTGGAATTGCCAGGCAGACGGTCCAGTGTCAGACATGGTGGAATTGCCAGGCAGACGGACCAGTGTCAGACACGGTGGAATTACCAGGCAGACGGTCCAGTGTCAGACATGGTGGAATTGCCAGACAGACGGCCCAGTGTCAGACACGGTGGAATTACCAGACAGACGGTCCAGTGTCAGACATGGTGGAATTGCCAGACAGACGGTCCAGTGTCAGACATGGTGGAATTACCAGGCAGACGGTCCAGTCTCAGACACGGTGGAATTGCCAGGCAGACGGTCCAGTGTCAGACACGGTGGAATTGCCAGGCAGACGGTCCAGTGTCAGACACGGTGGAATTACCAGGCAGACGGTCCAGTGTCAGACACGGTGGAATTACCAGGCAGACGGCCCAGTGTCAGACATGGTGGAATTGCCAGACAGACGGTCCAGTCTCAGACACGGTGGAATTGCCAGGCAGACGGTCCAGTGTCAGACACGGTGGAATTGCCAGACAGACGGTCCAGTCTCAGACATGGTGGAATTACCAGACAGACGGTCCAGTCTCAGACATGGTGGAATTGCCAGACAGACGGTCCAGTGTCAGACAAGGTGGAATTGCCAGACAGACGGTCCAGTCTCAGACACGGTGGAATTACCAGACAGACGGTCCAGTGTCAGACATGGTGGAATTGCCAGACAGACGGTCCAGTGTCAGACATGGTGGAATTGCCAGACAGACGGTCCAGTCTCAGACACGGTGGAATTGCCAGGCAGACTGTCCAGTGTCAGACATGGTGGAATTACCAGACAGATGGTCCAGTGTCAGACACGGTGGAATTGCCAGGCAGACGGTCCAGTCTCAGACATGGTGGAATTACCAGACAGATGGTCCAGTGTCAGACACGGTGGAATTGCCAGGCAGACGGTCCAGTCTCAGACACGGTGGAATTGCCAGGCAGACGGCCAGTGTCAGACACGGTGGAATTGCCAGGCAGACGGTCCAGTGTCAGACACGGTGGAATTACCAGGCAGGCGGTCCAGTGTCAGACACGGTGGAATTGCCAGACAGACGGTCCAGTGTCAGACATGGTGGAATTAACAGACAGACGGTCCAGTGTCAGACACGGTGGAATTACCAGGCAGACGGTCCAGTGTCAGACACGGTGGAATTGCCAGGCAGACGGTCCAGTGTCAGACATGGTGGAATTACCAGGCAGACGGTCCAGTGTCAGACATGGTGGAATTACCAGGCAGACGGCCCAGTGTCAGACATGGTGGAATTGCCAGACAGACGGTCCAGTGTCAGACATGGTGGAATTAACAGACAGACGGTCCAGTGTCAGACACGGTGGAATTACCAGGCAGACGGTCCAGTGTCAGACACGGTGGAATTGCCAGGCAGACGGTCCAGTGTCAGACATGGTGGAATTGCCAGGCAGACGGTCCAGTGTCAGACACGGTGGAATTACCAGACAGACGGTCCAGTCTCAGACACGGTGGAATTGCCAGGCAGACGGTCCAGTGTCAGACATGGTGGAATTGCCAGGCAGACGGTCCAGTGTCAGACACGGTGGAATTACCAGACAGACGTTCCAGTGTCAGACACGGTGCAATTACCAGACAGACGGTCCAGTGTCAGACACGGTGGAATTGCCAGGCAGACGGTCCAGTGTCAGACACGGTGGAATTACCAGACAGACGGTCCAGTCTCAGACATGGTGGAATTGCCAGACAGACGGTCCAGTGTCAGACACGGTGGAATTGCCAGGCAGACGGTCCAGTGTCAGACACGGTGGAATTACCAGACAGACGGACCAGTCTCAGACATGGTGGAATTGCCAGACAGACGGTCCAGTGTCAGACATGGTGGAATTACCAGACAGACGGTCCAGTGTCAGACACGGTGGAATTACCAGACAGGTGGTCCAGTGTCAGACACGGTGGAATTGCCAGACAGACGGTCCAGTCTCAAACACGGTGGAATTACCAGACAGACGGTCCAGTGTCAGACATGGTGGAATTGCCAGACAGACGGTCCAGTGTCAGACATGGTGGAATTGCCAGACAGACGGTCCAGTGTCAGACACGGTGGAATTGCCAGGCAGACGGTCCAGTGTCAGAAACGGTGGAATTGCCAGACAGACGGCCCAGTGTCAGACATGGTGGAATTACCAGGCAGACGGTCCAGTGTCAGACATGGTGGAATTACCAGGCAGACGGCCCAGTGTCAGACACGGTGGAATTACCAGACAGACGGTCCAGTGTCAGACACGGTGGAATTGCCAGGCAGACGGTCCAGTGTCAGACATGGAGGAATTGCCAGGCAGACGGTCCAGTGTCAGACACGGTGGAATTACCAGACAGACGGTCCAGTGTCAGACACGGTGGAATTGCCAGGCAGACGGTCCAGTGTCAGACACGGTGGAATTGCCAGACAGACGGTCCAGTGTCAGACATGGTGGAATTGCCAGACAGACGGTCCAGTGTCAGACACGGTGGAATTGCCAGGCAGACGGTCCAGTCTCAGACATTGTGGAATTACCAGACAGACGGTCCAGTGCCAGACTTGGTGGAATTACCAGGCAGACGGTCCAGTGTCAGACACGGTGGAATTACCAGGCAGACGGTCCAGTGTCAGACACGGTGGAATTACCAGGCAGACGGTCCAGTGTCAGACACGGTGGAATTGCCAGGCCGACGGTCCAGTGTCAGACATGGTGGAATTGCCAGGCAGACGGACCAGTGTCAGACACGGTGGAATTACCAGGCAGACGGTCCAGTGTCAGACATGGTGGAATTGCCAGACAGACGGCCCAGTGTCAGACACGGTGGAATTACCAGACAGACGGTCCAGTGTCAGACATGGTGGAATTGCCAGACAGACGGCCCAGTGTCAGACACGGTGGAATTACCAGACAGACGGTCCAGTGTCAGACACGGTGGAATTACCAGACAGACGGTCCAGTGTCAGACACGGTGGAATTACCAGACAGACGGTCCAGTGTCAGACACGGTGGAATTGCCAGGCAGACGGCCCAGTGTCAGACACGGTGGAATTACAAGACAGACGGCCCAGTGTCAGACACGGTGGAATTACCAGACAGACGGCCCAGTGTCAGACACGGTGGAATTGCCAGGCAGACGGCCCAGTGTCAGACACGGTGGAATTACCAGGCAGACGGTCCAGTGTCAGACATGGTGGAATTACCAGGCAGACGGTCCAGTGTCAGACACGGTGGAATTGTCAGGCAGACGGTCCAGTGTCAGACACGGTGGAATTGCCAGACAGACGGTCCAGTGTCAGACACGGTGGAATTACCAGACAGACGGTCCAGTGTCAGACACGGTGGAATTACCAGGCAGACGGCCCAGTGTCAGACACGGTGGAATTGCCAGGCAGACGGCCCAGTGTCAGACACGGTGGAATTACCAGGCAGACGGTCCAGTGTCAGACATGGTGGAATTACCAGACAGACGGCCCAGTGTCATACACGGTGGAATTGCCAGGCAGACGGCCCAGTGTCAGACACGGTGGAATTACCAGACAGACGGTCCAGTGTCAGACACGGTGGAATTGCCAGGCAGACGGCCCAGTGTCAGACACGGTGGAATTGCCAGACAGACGGTCCAGTGTCAGACACGGTGGAATTGCCAGACAGACGGTCCAGTCTCAGACATGGTGGAATTACCAGGCAGACGGTCCAGTGTCAGACATGGTGGAATTGCCAGGCAGACGGTCCAGTGTCAGACACGGTGGAATTGCCAGACAGACGGTCCAGTCTCAGACACGGTGGAATTACCAGACAGACGGTCCAGTCTCAGACATGGTGGAATTACCAGACAGACGGTCCAGTCTCAGACACGGTGGAATTACCAGGCAGACGGTCCAGTGTCAGACACGGTGGAATTAACAGACAGACGGTCCAGTGTCAGACACGGTGGAATTACCAGGCAGACGGTCCAGTGTCAGACACGGTGTAATTACCAGGCAGACAGTCCAGTCTCAGACACGGTGGAATTGCCGGGCAGACGGTCCAGTGTCAGACATGGTGGAATTACCAGGCAGACGGTCCAGTGTCAGACACGGTGGAATTACCAGACAGACGGTCTTGTGTCAGACATGGTGGAATTACCAGGCAGACGGTCCAGTGTCAGACATGGTGGAATTGCCAGGCAGACGGTCCAGTGTCAGACACGGTGGAATTACCAGACAGACGGTCCAGTGTCAGACATGGTGGAATTGCCAGGCAGACGGTCCAGTGTCAGACACGGTGGAATTACCAGGCAGACGGTCTTGTGTCAGACATGGTGGAATTACCAGGCAGACGGTCCAGTGTCAGACATGGTGGAATTGCCAGGCAGACGGTCCAGTGTCAGACACGGTGGAATTGCCAGACAGACGGTCCAGTCTCAGACACGGTGGAATTGCCAGGCAGACGGTCCAGTCTCAGACACGGTGGAATTGCCAGGCAGACGGTCCAGTGTCAGACACGGTGGAATTGCCAGGCAGACGGTCCAGTGTCAGACACGGTGGAATTACCAGGCAGACGGTCCAGTGTCAGACACGGTGGAATTACCAGGCAGACGGCCCAGTGTCAGACATGTTGGAATTGCCAGGCAGACGGTCCAGTGTCAGACACGGTGGAATTGCCAGACAGACGGTCCACTCTCAGACACGGTGGAATTGCCAGGCAGACGGTCCAGTGTCAGACACGGTGGAATTACCAGGCAGACGGTCCAGTCTCAGACATGGTGGAATTGCCAGACAGACGGTCCAGTGTCAGACATGGTGGAATTACCAGACAGACGGTCCAGTCTCAGACATGGTGGAATTGCCAGACAGACGGTCCAGTGTCAGACAAGGTGGAATTGCCAGACAGACGGTCCAGTCTCAGACACGATGGAATTACCAGACAGACGGTCCAGTGTCAGACATGGTGGAATTGCCAGACAGACGGTCCAGTGTCAGACATGGTGGAATTGCCAGACAGACGGTCCAGTGTCAGACACGGTGGAATTGCCAGGCAGACGGTCCAGTGTCAGACACGGTGGAATTGCCAGACAGACGGCCCAGTGTCAGACATGGTGGAATTACCAGGCAGACGGTCCAGTGTCAGACATGGTGGAATTACCAGGCAGACGGCCCAGTGTCAGACACGGTGGAATTACCAGACAGACATTCCAGTGTCAGACACGGTGGAATTGCCAGGCAGACGGTCCAGTGTCAGACATGGTGGAATTGCCAGACAGACGGTCCAGTGTCAGACATGGTGGAATTGCCAGGCAGGCGGTCCAGTGTCAGACACGGTGGAATTACCAGACAGACGGTCCAGTGTCAGACACGGTGGAATTGCCAGGCAGACGGTCCAGTGTCAGACACGGTGGAATTGCGAGACAGACGGTCCAGTGTCAGACATGGTGGAATTGCCAATCAGACGGTCCAGTGTCAGACACGGTGGAATTGCCAGGCAGACGGTCCAGTGTCAGACACGGTGGAATTGCCAGTAGACAGTCCAGTGTCAGACATGGTGGAATTGCCAGGCAGACGGTCCAGTGTCAGACACGGTGGAATTACAAGGCAGACGGTCCAGTGTCAGACATGGTGGAATTGCCAGGCAGACGGCCCAGTGTCAGACACGGTGGAATTACCAGACAGACGGTCCAGTGTCAGACATGGTGGAATTGCCAGGCAGACGGTCCAGTGTCAGACAGGGTAGAATTGCCAGACAGACGGTCCAGTGTCAGACATGGTAGAATTGCCAGGCAGACGGTCCAGTGTCAGACATGGTGGAATTGCCAGACAGACGGTCCAGTCTCAGACATGGTGGAATTGCCAGACAGACGGCCCAGTGTCAGACAGGGTGGAATTACCAGACAGACGGTCCAGTGTCAGACATGGTGTAATTGCCAGACAGACGGTCCAGTGTCAGACATGGTGGAATTGCCAGACAGACGGTCCAGTGTCAGACACGGTGGAATTGCCGGGCAGACGGCCCAGTGTCAGACACGGTGGAATTGCCAGGCAGGCGGTCCAGTGTCAGACACGGTGAAATTGCCAGGCAGACGGTCCAGTGTCAGACACGGTGGAATTGCCAGACAGACGGTCCAGTGTCAGACAGTGTGGAATTACCAGACAGACGGTCCAGTGTCAGACATGGTGGAATTGCCAAGCAGACGGTCCAGTGTCAGACACGGTGGAATTGCCAGACAGACGGTCCAGTGTCAGACAGTGTGGAATTACCAGACAGACGGTCCAGTGTCAGACATGGTGGAATTGCCAGGCAGACGGTCCAGTCTCAGACACGGTGGAATTACCAGGCAGACGGTCCAGTGTCAGACAGGGTGGAATTACCAGACAGACGGTCCAGTGTCAGACATGGTGGAATTGCCAGGCAGACGGTCCAGTGTCAGACACGGTGGAATTGCCAGGCAGACGGTCCAGTGTCAGACACGGTGGAATTGCCAGGAAGACGGTCCAGTGTCAGACACGGTGGAATTGCCAGACAGACGGTCCAGTGTCAGACATGGTGGAATTGCCAGACAGACGGTCCAGTGTCAGACACGGTGGAATTGCCAGGCAGACGGTCCAGTGTCAGACACGGTGGAATTGCCAGACAGACGGTCCAGTGTCAGACACGGTGGAATTACTAGGCAGACGGTCCGGTGTCAGACACGGTGGAATTACCAGGCAGACGGCCCAGTCTCAGACACGGTGTAATTGTCAGACAGACGGCCCAGTGTCAGACATGGTGGAATTGCCAGGCAGACGGTCCAGTGTCAGACACGGTGGAATTACCAGGCAGACGGTCCAGTGTCAGACACGGTGGAATTACCAGGCAGACGGTCCAGTCTCAGACACGGTGGAATTGCCAGGCAGACGGTCCAGTGTCAGACACGGTGGAATTGCCAGACAGACGGTCCAGTGTCAGACATGGTGGAATTACCAGGCATACGGTCCAGTCTCAGACACGGTGGAATTGCCAGACAGACGGTCCAGTCTCAGACACGGTGGAATTACCAGGCAGACGGCCCAGTGTCAGACACGGTGGAATTGCCAGGCAGACGGTCCAGTGTCAGACACGGTGGAATTGCCAGACAGACGGTCCAGTCTCAGACACGGTGGAATTGCCAGGCAGACGGTCCAGTGTCAGACACGGTGGAATTACCAAACAGACGGTCCAGTGTCAGACAGGGTGGAATTACCAGGCAGACGGTCCAGTGTCAGACACGGTGGAATTGCCAGACAGACGGTCGAGTGTCAGACACGGTGGAATTACCAGACAGACGGTCCAGTGTCAGACAGGGTGGAATTGCCAGACAGACGGCCCAGTGTCAGACATGGTGGAATTACCAGGCAGACGGTCCAGTGTCAGACACGGTGGAATTGCCAGACAGACGGCCCAGTGACAAACACGGTGGAATTACCAGGCAGACGGTCCAGTGTCAGACATGGTGGAATTACCAGGCAGACGGTCCAGTGTCAGACATGGTGGAATTGCCAGACAGACGGTCCAGTGTCAGACATGGTGGAATTACCAGGCAGACAGTCCAGTCTCAGACACGGTGGAATTGCCAGACAGACGGTCCAGTGTCAGACACGGTGGAATTGCCATGCAGACGGCCCAGTCTCAGACACGGTGGAATTACCAGACAGACGGTCCAGTGTCAGACATGGTGGAATTGCCAGGCAGACGGCCCAGTCTCAGACACGGTGGAATTACCAGACAGACGGCCCAGTGTCAGACACGGTGGAATTACCAGACAGACGGTCCAGTGTCAGACACGGTGGAATTACCAGACAGACGGTCCAGTGTCAGACACGGTGGAATTACCAGGCAGACGGTCCAGTGTCAGACATGGTGGAATTACCAGGCAGACGGTCCAGTGTCAGACACGGTGGAATTACCAGACAGACGGTCCAGTGTCAGACACGGTGGAATTGCCAGACAGACGGTCCAGTGTCAGACATGGTGGAATTGCCAGACAGACGGTCCAGTGTCAGAAACGTGGAATTACCAGGCAGACGGTCCAGTGTCAGACATGGTGGAATTGCCAGACAGACGGTCCAGTGTAAGACATGGTGGAATTGCCAGACAGACGGTCCAGTGTCAGACACGTGGAATTACCAGGCAGACGGTCCAGTGTCAGACATGGTGGAATTACCAGGCAGACGGTCCAGTGTCAGACATGGTGGAATTACCAGACAGACGGTCCAGTGTCAGACACGGTGGAATTACCATGCAGACGGTCCAGTGTCAGACACGGTGGAATTACCAGGCAGACGGTCCAGTCTCAGACACGGTGGAATTACCAGGCAGACGGTCCAGTCTCAGACACGGTGGAATTACCAGGCAGACGGTCCAGTCTCAGACACGGTGGAATTGCCAGACAGACGGTCCAGTGTCAGACACGGTGGAATTGCCAGACAGACGGTCCAGTGTCAGACACGGTGGAATTGCCAGACAGACGGCCCAGTGTCAGACACGGTGGAATTGCCAGGCAGACGGCCCAGTCTCAGACACGGTGGAATTACCAGACAGACGGTCCAGTATCAGACATGGTGGAATTGCCAGGCAGACGGCCCAGTCTCAGACATGGTGGAATTACCAGACAGACGGTCCAGTGTCAGACATGGTGGAATTGCCAGGCAGACGGTCCAGTATCAGACACGGTGGAATTACCAGGCAGACGGTCCAGTCTCAGACACGGTGGAATTACCAGGCAGACGGTCCAGTGTCAGACACGGTGGAATTACCAGGCAGACGGTCCAGTGTCAGACATGGTGGAATTACCAGGCAGACGGTCCAGTGTCAGACACGGTGGAATTACCAGACAGACGGTCCAGTGTCAGACACGGTGGAATTACCAGGCAGACGGTCCAGTGTCAGACACGGTGGAATTACCAGGCAGACGGTCCAGTGTCAGACACGGTGGAATTACCAGACAGACGGTCCAGTCTCAGACACGGTGGAATTACCAGGCAGACGGTCCAGTGTCAGACATGGTGGAATTACCAGGCAGACGGTCCAGTGTCAGACACGGTGGAATTACCAGACAGACGGTCCAGTGTCAGACACGGTGGAATTACCAGACAGACGGACCAGTGTCAGACACGCTGGAATTGCCAGGCGGACGGCCCAGTGTCAGACACGGTGGAATTGCCAGACAGACGGTCCAGTGTCAGACATGGTGGAATTACCAGACAGACGGTCCAGTCTCAGACACGGTGGAATTGCCAGACAGACGGTCCAGTCTCAGACATGGTGGAATTGCCAGGCAGACGGTCCAGTGTCAGACACGGTGGAATTGCCAGGCAGACGGTCCAGTGTCAGACACGGTGGAATTACCAGGCAGACGGTCCAGTGTCAGACACGGTGGAATTGCCAGGCGGACGGCCCAGTCTCAGACATGGTGGAATTGCCAGGCAGACGGTCCAGTGTCAGACATGGTGGAATTACCAGGCAGACGGTCCAGTGTCAGACACGGTGGAATTACTAGACAGACGGTCCAGTGTCAGACACGGTGGAATTGCCAGACAGACGGTCCAGTGTCAGACACGGTGGAATTGCCAGGCAGGCGGTCCAGTCTCAGACACGGTGGAATTGCCAGGCAGACGGTCCAGTGTCAGACACGGTGGAATTGCCAGGCAGACGGTCCAGTGTCAGACACGGTGGAATTACCAGACAGACGGTCCAGTCTCAGACACGTTGGAATTGCCAGACAGACGGTCCAGTCTCAGACACGGTGGAATTGCCAGGCAGACGGTCCAGTGTCAGACACGGTGGAATTACCAGACAGACGGTCCAGTGTCAGACACGGTGGAATTGCCAGACAGACGGTCCAGTGTCAGACACGGTGGAATTACCAGACAGACGGTCCAGTCTCAGACACGGTGGAGTTGCCAGACAGACGGTCCAGTGTCAGACATGGTGCAATTGCCAGACAGACGGTCCAGTGTCAGACACGGTGGAATTACCAGACAGACGGTCCAGTCTCTGACACGGTGGAGTTGCCAGACAGACGGTCCAGTGTCAGACATGGTGCAATTGCCAGACAGACGGTCCAGTGTCAGACACGGTGGAATTACCAGACAGACGGTCCAGTCTCAGACACGGTGGAATTGCCAGACAGACGGTCCAGTGTCAGACACGGTGGAATTACCAGGCAGACGGCCCAGTCTCAGACACGGTGGAATTACCAGGCAGACGGTCCAGTGTCAGACACGGTGGAATTGCCAGGCAGACGGTCCAGTCTCAGACACTGTGGAATTGCCAGGCAGACGGTCCAGTCTCAGACACGGTGGAATTACCAGACAGACGGTCCAGTGTCAGACATGGTGGAATTACCAGACAGACGGTCCAGTGTCAGACATGGTGGAATTACCAGACAGACGGTCCAGTGTCAGACACGGTGGAATTGCCAGACAGACGGTCCAGTGTCAGACACGGTGGAATTACCAGACAGACCGTCCAGTGTCAGACATGGTGGAATTGCCAGACAGACGGCCCAGTCTCAGACACGGTGGAATTGCCAGGCAGACGGCCCAGTGTCAGACATGGTGGAATTACCAGGCAGACGGTCCAGTGTCAGACACGGTGGAATTACCAGGCAGACGGTCCAGTGTCAGACACGGTGGAATTGCCAGGCAGACGGTCCAGTGTCAGACACGGTGGAATTACCAGGCAGACGGTCCAGTGTCAGACATGGTGGAATTACCAGACAGACGGTCCAGTGTCAGACATGGTGGAATTACCAGGCAGACGGCCCAGTGTCAGACACGGTGGAATTACCAGGCAGACGGCCCAGTGTCAGACACGGTGGAATTGCCAGGCAGACGGTCCAGTGTCAGACACGGTGGAATTACCAGACAGACGGTCCAGTGTCAGACATGGTGGAATTACCAGACAGACGGCCCAGTGTCAGACACGGTGGAATTACCAGACAGACGGTCCAGTGTCAGACATGGTGGAATTACCAGGCAGACGGTCCAGTGTCAGACACGGTGGAATTACCAGACAGACGGTCCAGTCTCAGACATGGTGGAATTGCCAGGCAGACGGTCCAGTCTCAGACACGGTGGAATTACCAGGCAGACGGTCCAGTGTCAGACACGGTGGAATTACCAGACAGACGGTCCAGTGTCAGACACGGTGGAATTGCCAGACAGACGGTCCAGTGTCAGACACGGTGGAATTACCAGACAGACGGTCCAGTCTCAGACACGGTGGAGTTGCCAGACAGACGGTCCAGTGTCAGACATGGTGCAATTGCCAGACAGACGGTCCAGTGTCAGACACGGTGGAATTACCAGACAGACGGTCCAGTCTCAGACACGGTGGAATTGCCAGACAGACGGTCCAGTCTAAGACACTGTGGAATTGCCAGGCAGACGGTCCAGTCTCAGACACGGTGGAATTACCAGACAGACGGTCCAGTGTCAGACATGGTGGAATTACCAGACAGACGGTCCAGTCTCAGACACGGTGGAATTGCCAGGCAGACGGCCCAGTGTCAGACACGGTGGAATTGCCAGGCAGACGGTCCAGTGTCAGACACGGTGGAATTACCAGACAGACGGTCCAGTATCAGACACGGTGGAATTGCCAGACAGACGGACCAGTGTCAGACACAGTGGAATTACCAGACAGACGGTCCAGTGTCAGACACGGTGGAATTGCCAGACAGACGGTCCAGTGTCAGACACGGTGGAATTACCAGACAGACGGTCCAGTCTCAGACACGGTGGAGTTGCCAGACAGACGGTCCAGTGTCAGACATGGTGCAATTGCCAGACAGACGGTCCAGTGTCAGACACGGTGGAATTACCAGACAGACGGTCCAGTCTCAGACACGGTGGAATTGCCAGACAGACGGTCCAGTCTCAGACACTGTGGAATTGCCAGGCAGACGGTCCAGTCTCAGACACGGTGGAATTACCAGACAGACGGTCCAGTGTCAGACATGGTGGAATTACCAGACAGACGGTCCAGTGTCAGACATGGTGGAATTACCAGACAGACGGTCCAGTGTCAGACACGGTGGAATTGCCAGACAGACGGTCCAGTGTCAGACACGGTGGAATTACCAGACAGACCGTCCAGTGTCAGACACGGTGGAATTGCCAGGCAGACGGTCCAGTGTCAGACATGGTGGAATTGCCAGACAGACGGCCCAGTCTCAGACACGGTGGAATTGCCAGGCAGACGGCCCAGTGTCAGACATGGTGGAATTACCAGGCAGACGGCCCAGTGTCAGACACGGTGGAATTACCAGGCAGACGGTCCAGTGTCAGACACGGTGGAATTACCAGACAGACGGTCCAGTCTCAGACACGGTGGAATTGCCAGGCAGACGGTCCAGTGTCAGATACGGTGGAATTACCAGGCAGACGGTCCAGTGTCAGACACGGTGGAATTACCAGACAGACGGTCCAGTGTCAGACATGGTGGAATTACCAGGCAGACGGCCCAGTGTCAGACACGGTGGAATTACCAGGCAGACGGCCCAGTGTCAGACACGGTGGAATTGCCAGGCAGACGGTCCAGTGTCAGACACGGTGGAATTACCAGACAGACGGTCCAGTGTCAGACATGGTGGAATTACCAGGCAGACGGTCCAGTGTCAGACACGGTGGAATTACCAGACAGACGGTCCAGTCTCAGACATGGTGGAATTGCCAGGCAGACGGTCCAGTCTCAGACACGGTGGAATTACCAGACAGACGGTCCAGTCTCAGACATGGTGGAATTGCCAGGCAGACGGTCCAGTCTCAGACACGGTGGAATTGCCAGACAGACGGCCCAGTGTCAGACACGGTGGAATTGCCAGACAGACGGTCCAGTGTCAGACACGGTGGAATTGCCAGGCAGACGGTCCAGTGTCAGACACGGTGGAATTGCCAGGCAGACGGTCCAGTGTCAGACACGGTGGAATTGCCAGGCAGACGGTCCAGTGTCAGACACGGTGGAATTACCAGGCAGACGGTCCAGTGTCAGACATGGTGGAATTACCAGACAGACGGTCCAGTGTCAGACACGGTGGAATTGCTAGACAGACGGCCCAGTCTCAGACATGGTGGAATTACCAGACAGACGGTCCAGTCTCAGACACGGTGGAATGACCAGGCAGACGGTCCAGCCTCAGACACGGTGGAATTACCAGACAGACGGTCCAGTGTCAGACATGGTGGAATTACCAGACAGACGGTCCAGTGTCAGACACGGTGGAATTGCCAGGCAGACGGTCCAGTGTCAGACACGGTGGAATTACCAGACAGACGGTCCAGTGTCAGACACGGTGGAATTGCCAGACAGACGGTCCAGTGTCAGACATGGTGAAATTGCCAGACAGACGGTCCAGTGTCAGACACGGTGGAATTGCCAGACAGACGGTCCAGTGTCAGACACGGTGGAATTGCCAGGCAGACGGTCCAGTGTCAGACACGGTGGAATTGCCAGGCAGACGGTCCAGTGTCAGACACGGTGGAATTGCCAGGCAGACGGTCCAGTGTCAGACACGGTGGAATTGCCAGACAGACGGCCCTGTGTCAGACATAGTGGAATTGCCAGACAGACGGTCCAGTGTCAGACATGGTGGAATTACCAGGCGGACGGTCCAGTCTCAGACATGGTGGAATTGCCAGACAGACAGCCCAGTCTCAGACACGGTGGAATTGCCAGGCAGACGGTCCAGTCTCAGACATGGTGGAATTACCAGACAGACGGTCCAGTGTCAGACACGGTGGAATTGCCAGGCAGACGGTCCAGTGTCAGACACGGTGGAATTGCCAGGCAGACGGTCCAGTGTCAGACACGGTGGAATTACCAGGCAGACGGTCCAGTGTCAGACACGGTGGAATTACCAGACAGACGGTCCAGTCTCAGACACGGTGGAATTACCAGACAGACGGTCCAGTGTCAGACACGGTGGAATTGCCAGGCTGACGGCCCAGTGTCAGACACGGTGGAATTACCAGACAGACGGTCCAGTGTCAGACACGGTGGAATTACCAGACAGACGGTCCAGTGTCAGACACGGTGGAATTACCAGACAGACGGTCCAGTGTCAGACACGGTGGAATTACCAGGCAGACGGTCCAGTGTCAGACACGGTGGAATTGCCAGGCAGACGGTCCAGTGTCAGACACGGTGGAATTACCAGACAGACGGTCCAGTCTCAGACACGGTGGAATTGCCTGACAGACGGTCCAGTGTCAGACACAGTGGAATTACCAGACAGACGGCCCAGTGTCAGACATGGTGGAATTACCAGACAGACGGTCCAGTGTCAGACACGGTGGAATTACCAGACAGACGGTCCAGTGTCAGACACGGTGGAATTGCCAGACAGACGGTCCAGTGTCAGACATGGTGAAATTGCCAGACAGACGGTCCAGTGTCAGACACGGTGGAATTGCCAGACAGACGGTCCAGTGTCAGACATGGTGGAATTGCCAGGCAGACGGTCCAGTGTCAGACACGGTGGAATTGCCAGGCAGACGGTCCAGTGTCAGACATGGTGGAATTACCAGACAGACGGTCCAGTGTCAGACATGGTGGAATTGCCAGGCAGACGGTCCAGTGTCAGACACGGTGGAATTGCCAGACAGACGGCCCTGTGTCAGACATGGTGGAATTGCCAGACAGACGGTCCAGTGTCAGACATGGTGGAATTACCAGGCGGACGATCCAGTCTCAGACATGGTGGAATTGCCAGGCAGACGGTCCAGTGTCAGACACGGTGGAATTGCCAGGCAGACAGCCCAGTCTCAGACACGGTGGAATTGCCAGGCAGACGGTCCAGTCTCAGACATGGTGGAATTACCAGACAGACGGTCCAGTGTCAGACACGGTGGAATTACCAGACAGACGGTCCAGTGTCAGACACGGTGGAATTGCCAGGCAGACGGTCCAGTGTCAGACACGGTGGAATTGCCAGGCAGACGGTCCAGTGTCAGACACGGTGGAATTACCAGGCAGACGGTCCAGTGTCAGACACGGTGGAATTACCAGACAGACGGTCCAGTCTCAGACACGGTGGAATTACCAGACAGACGGTCCAGTGTCAGACACGGTGGAATTGCCAGGCTGACGGCCCAGTGTCAGACACGGTGGAATTACCAGACAGACGGTCCAGTGTCAGACACGGTGGAATTACCAGACAGACGGTCCAGTGTCAGACACGGTGGAATTACCAGACAGACGGTCCAGTGTCAGACACGGTGGAATTACCAGACAGACGGTCCAGTGTCAGACACGGTGGAATTACCAGGCAGACGGTCCAGTCTCAGACATGGTGGAATTGCCAGACAGACGGTCCAGTGTCAGACACGGGGGAATTGCCAGGCAGACGGTCCAGTGTCAGACACGGTGGACTTGCCAGACAGACGGTCCAGTCTCAGACACAGTGGAATTACCAGGCAGACGGCCCAGTGTCAGACACGGTGGAATTGCCAGACAGACGGTCCAGTGTCAGACACGGTGGAATTGCCAGGCAGACGGTCCAGTGTCAGACATGGTGGAATTACCAGGCAGACGGTCCAGTGACAGACATGGTGGAATTGCCAGACAGACGGTCCAGTCTCAGACACGGTGGAATTGCCAGACAGACGGTCCAGTGTCAGACACGGTGGAATTACCAGACAGACGGTCCAGTGTCAGACACGGTGGAATTACCAGGCAGACGGTCCAGTGTCAGACACGGTGGAATTGCCAGACAGACGGTCCAGTGTCAGACACGGTGGAATTACCAGGCAGACGGTCCAGTGTCAGACACGGTGGAATTACCAGACAGACGGTCCAGTCTCAGACACGGTCGAATTGCCAGACAGACGGTCCAGTGTCAGACACGGTGGAATTGCCAGACAGACGGCCCAGTGTCAGACACGGTGGAATTGCCTGGCAGACGGTCCAGTGTCAGACACGGTGGAATTGCCAGACAGACGGTCCAGTCTCAGACACGGTGGAATTGCCAGGCAGACGGTCCAGTCTCAGACACGGTGGAATTGCCAGACAGACGGTCCAGTCTCAGACACGGTGGAATTGCCAGGCAGACGGTCCAGTCTCAGACACGGTGGAATTACCAGACAGACGGTCCAGTGTCAGACATGGTGGAATTGCCAGGCAGACGGTCCAGTCTCAGACATGGTGGAATTGCCAGACAGACGGTCCAGTGTCAGACACGGTGGAATTGCCAGACAGACGGTCCAGTGTCAGACACGGTGGAATTACTAGACAGACGGTCCAGTGTCAGACACGGTGGAATTACCAGGCAGACGGTCCAGTGTCAGACACGGTGGAATTGCCAGACAGACGGTCCAGTGTCAGACACGGTGGAATTGCCAGACAGACGGTCCAGTGTCAGACACGGTGGAATTACCAGACAGACGGTCCAGTGTCAGACACGGTGGAATTGCCAGGCAGACGGTCCAGTGTCAGACACGGTGGAATTACCAGGCAGACGGTCCAGTGTCAGACACGGTGGAATTACTGAACAGACGGTCCAGTGTCATACACGGTGGAATTACCAGGCAGACGGTCCAGTCTCAGACACGGTCGAATTGCCAGACAGACGGTCCAGTGTCAGACACGGTGGAATTGCCAGACAGACGGCCCAGTGTCAGACACGGTGGAATTGCCTGGCAGACGGTCCAGTGTCATACACGTGGAATTGCCAGACAGACGGTCCAGTCTCAGACACGGTGGAATTGCCAGACAGACGGTCCAGTCTCAGACACGGTGGAATTACTAGACAGACGGTCCAGTGTCAGACACGGTGGAATTACCAGGCAGACGGTCCAGTGTCAGACACGGTGGAATTGCCAGACAGACGGTCCAGTGTCAGACACGGTGGAATTACCAGGCAGACGGTCCAGTGCCAGACACGGTGGAATTACCATGCAGACGGCCCAGTGTCAGACATGGTGGAATTACTGAACAGACGGTCCAGTGTCATACACGGTGGAATTACCAGGCTGACGGTCCAGTCTCAGACACGGTGGAATTGCCAGACAGACGGTCCAGTGTCAGACACGGTGGAATTACCAGGCTGACGGTCCAGTCTCAGACACGGTCGAATTGCCAGACAGACGGTCCAGTGTCAGACACGGTGGAATTGCCAGACAGACGGCCCAGTGTCAGACACGGTGGAATTGCCTGGCAGACGGTCCAGTGTCATACACGTGGAATTGCCAGACAGACGGTCCAGTCTCAGACACGGTGGAATTGCCAGACAGACGGTCCAGTCTCAGACACGGTGGAATTGCCAGACAGACGGTCCAGTCTCAGACACGGTGGAATTACCAGACAGACGGTCCAGTGTCAGACATGGTGGAATTACCAGACAGACGGTCCAGTCTCAGATACGGTGGAATTGCCAGACAGACGGCCCAGTCTCAGACATGGTGGAATTACCAGGCAGACGGCCCAGTGTCAGACATGGTGGAATTACCAGGCAGACGGTCCAGTGTCAGACACGGTGGAATTACCAGGCAGACGGCCCAGTGTCAGACATGGTAGAATTGCCAGGCAGACGGTCCAGTGTCAGACACGGTGGAATTACCAGGCAGACGGTCCAGTGTCAGACACGGTGGAATTGCCAGACAGACGGCCCAGTGTCAGACACGGTGGAATTGCCAGGCAGACGGTCCAGTGTCAGACACGGTGGAATTGCCAGACAGACGGTCCAGTCTCAGACACGGTGGAATTGCCAGGCAGACGGTCCAGTCTCAGACACGGTGGAATTGCCAGACAGACGTTCCAGTCTCAGACACGGTGGAATTGCCAGGCAGACGGTCCAGTCTCAGACACGGTGGAATTACCAGACAGACGGTCCAGTGTCAGACATGTTGGAATTGCCAGACAGACGGTCCAGTCTCAGACATGGTGGAATTACCAGGCAGACGGCCCAGTGTCAGACATGGTGGAATTGCCAGGCAGACGGTCCAGTGTCAGACACGGTGGAATTACCAGACAGACGGTCCAGTGTCAGACACGGTGGAATTACCAGGCAGACGGTCCAGTGTCAGACATGGTGGAATTGCCAGACAGACGGTCCAGTCTCAGACACGGTGGAATTACCAGGCAGACGGTCCAGTGTCAGACACGGTGGAATTGCCAGACAGACGGTCCAGTGTCAGACATGGTGGAATTGCCAGACAGACGGTCCAGTGTCAGACACGGTGGAATTGCCAGGCAGACGGTCCAGTGTCAGACACGGTGGAATTGCCAGACAGACGGTCCAGTCTCAGACACGGTGGAATTACCAGGCAGACGGTCCAGTGTCAGACACGGTGGAATTGCCAGACAGACGGTCCAGTGTCAGACATGGTGGAATTACCAGGTGCACGGTCCAGTGTCCGACATGGTGGAATTGCCAGACAGACGGTCCAGTGTCAGAGACGGTGGAATTGCCAGGCAGACGGTCCAGTGTCAGACACGGTGGAATTGCCAGACAGACGGTCCAGTGTCAGACACGGTGGAATTGCCAGACAGACGGTCCAGTGTCAGACATGGTGGAATTGCCAGGCAGACGGTCCAGTGTCAGACACGGTGGAATTGCCAGACAGACGGTCCAGTGTCAGACACGGTGGAATTGCCAGACAGACGGTCCAGTGTCAGACACGGTGGAATTACCAGGCAGACGGTCCAGTGTCAGACATGGTGGAATTGCCAGGCAGACGGTCCAGTGTCAGACATGGTGGAATTGCCAGACAGACGGTCCAGTGTCAGACACGGTGGAATTGCCAGACAGACGGTCCAGTGTCAGACACGGTGGAATTGCCAGACAGACGGTCCAGTGTCAGACATGGTGGAATTGCCAGAGAGACGGTCCAGTGTCAGACATGGTGGAATTGCCAGACAGACGGTCCAGTGTCAGACACAGTGGAATTGCCAGGCAGACGGTCCAGTGTCAGACACGGTGGAATTGCCAGGCAGACGGCCCAGTGTCAGACATGGTGGAATTGCCAGACAGACGGTCCAGTCTCAGACATGGTGGAATTACCAGACAGACGGTCCAGAGTCAGACACGGTGGAATTACCTGGCAGACGGTCCAGTCTCAGACACGGTGGAATTGCCAGGCAGACGGTCCAGTGTCAGACACGGTGGAATTGCCAGGCAGGCGGTCCAGTGTCAGACATGGTGGAATTACCAGGCAGACGGCCCAGTGTCAGACACGGTGGAATTACCAGACAGACGGTCCAGTGTCAGACACGGTGGAATTACCAGACAGACGGTCCAGTGTCAGACATGGTGGAATTGCCAGGCAGACGGTCCAGTGTCAGACACGGTGGAATTACCAGACAGACGGTCCAGTGTCAGACACGGTGGAATTACCAGGCAGATGGTCCAGTGTCAGACACGGTGGAATTGCCAGACAGACGGTCCAGTGTCAGACACGGTGGAATTGCCAGACAGACGGTCCAGTGTCAGACACGGTGGAATTACCAGACAGACGGTCCAGTGTCAGACACGGTGGAATTACCAGGCAGACGGTCCAGTGTCAGACACGGTGGAATTGCCGGGCAGACGGTCCAGTGTCAGACACGGTGGAATTACCAGGCAGACGGTCCAGTGTCAGACACGGTGGAATTACCAGACAGACGGTCCATAGAACATAGAACATAGAACAATACAGCGCAGTACAGACCCTTCGGCCCACGATGTTGCACCGAAACAAAAGCCATCTAACCTACACTATACCATTATCATCCATATGTTTATCCAATAAACTTTTAAATGCCCTTAATGTTGGCGAGTTCACTACTGTAGCAGGTAGGGCATTCCACGGCCTCACTACTCTTTGCGTAAAGAACCTACCCCTGACCTCTGTCCTATATCTATTACCCCTCAGTTTAAGGGTATGTCCCCTCGTGCTAGCCATTTCCATCCGCGGGAGAAGGCTCTCACTGTCCACCCTATCTAACCCTCTGATCATTTTGTATGCCTCTATTAAGTCTCCTCTAAACCTTCTTCTCTCTAACGAAAACAACCTCAAGTCCATCAGCCTTTCCTCATAAGATTTTCCCTCCATACCAGGCAACATCCTGGTAAATCTCCTCTGCACCCGTTCCAAAGCCTCCACGTCCTTCCTATAATGCGGTGACCAGAACTGTACGCAATACTCCAAATGCGGCCGTACCAGAGTTCTGTACAGCTGCAACATGACCTCCTGACTCCGGAACTCAATCCCTCTACCAATAAAGGCCAACACTCCATAGGCCTTCTTCACCACCCTATCAACCTGGGTGGCAACTTTCAGGGATCTATGTACATGGACACCTAGATCCCTCTGCTCATCCACACTTTCAAGAACTTTTCCATTAGCCACATATTCCACATTCCTGTTTTTCCTTCCAAAGTGAATCACCTCACACTTCTCTACATTAAACTCCATTTGCCACCTCTCAGCCCAGCACTGCAGCTTATCTATATCCCTCTGTAACCTGCTACTTCCTTCCTCACTATCGACAACACCACCGACTTTAGTATCGTCTGCAAATTTACTCACCCACCCTTCTGCGCCTTCCTCTAGGTCATTGATAAAAATGACAAACAGCAACGGCCCCAGAACAGATCCTTGTGGTACTCCACTTGTGACAGAACTCCATTCTGAACATTTCCCATCAACCACCACCCTCTGTCTTCTTTCAGCTAGCCAATTTCTGATCCACATCTCTAAATCACCCTCAATCCCCAGCCTCCGTATTTTCTGCAATAGCCTACCGTGGGGAACCTTATCAAACGCTTTGCTGAAATCCATATACACCACATCAACTGCTCTACCCTCGTCTACCTGTTCAGTCACCTTCTCAAAGAACTCGATAAGGTTTGTGAGGCATGACCTACCCTTCACAAAGCCATGCTGACTATCCCTGATCATATTATTCCTATCTAGATGACTATAAATCTTGTCTCTTATAATGCCCTCCAAGACTTTACCCACTACAGACGTGAGGCTCACCGGTCTATAGTTGCCGGGGTTGTCTCTGCTCCCCTTTTTGAACAAAGGGACCACATTTGCTATCCTCCAGTCCTCTGGCACTATTCCTGTATCCAATGATGACATAAAAATCAAAGCCAATGGTCCAGCAATCTCTTCCCTGGCCTCCCAGAGAATCCTAGGATAAATCCCATCAGGCCCCGGGGACTTATCTATTTTCAGCCTTTCCAGAATTGCCAACACCTCTTCCCTACTTACCTCAATGCCATCTAATCTATTTACCTGGAGCTCAGCATTCTCCTCCACAACATTATCTTTTTCCTGAGTGAATACTGACGAAAAATATTCATTTAGTATCTCGCCTATCTCTTCAGACTCTACACACAACTTCCCATCCCTGTCCTTGACTGGTCCTACTCTGTCCCTAGTCATTCGCTTATTCCTGACATACCTATAGAAAGCTTTTGGGTTTTCCTTGATCCTTCCTGCCAAATACTTCTCATGTCCCCTCCTTGCTCGTCTTAGCTCTCTCTTTAGATCCTTCCTCGCTACCTTGTAACTATCCATCGCCCCAACTGAAACTTCACACCTCATCTTCACATAGGCCTCCTTCTTCCTCTTAACAAGAGATTCCACTTCTTTGGTAAACCACGGTTCCCTCGCTTGGCACCTTCCTCCCTGCCTGACCGGTACATACTTATCAAGAACACGCAATAGCTGATCCTTGAACAAGCTCCACTTATCCAGTGTGTCCAAAACTTGCAGCCTACTTCTCCACCTTATCCCCCCCAAGTCACGTCTAATGGCATCATAATTTCCCTTCCCCCAGCTATAACTCTTGCCCTGCGGTGTATACTTATCCCTTTCCATCCTTAACGTAAACGTCACCGAATTGTGGTCACTGTCCCCAAAGTGCTCACCTACCTCCAAATCCAACACCTGGCCTGGTTCATTACCCAAAACCAAATCCAATGTGGCCTCACCTATTGTTGGCCTGTCAACAAACTGTGTCAGGAAACCCTCCTGCACACACTGAACAAAAAACGACCCATCTAATGTACTCGAACTATATCTTTTCCAGTCAATATTTGGAAAGTTAAAGTCTCCCATAATAACTACCCTGTTACTTTCGCTCATATCCAGGGTCATCTTCGCCATCCTTTCCTCTACATCCCTAGAACTATTTGGAGGCCTATAGAAAACTCCCAACAGGGTGACCTCTCCTTTCCTGTTTCTAACCTCAGCCCATACTACCTCGGAAGATGAGTCCCCATCTAGCATCCTCTCCGCCACCGTAATACTGCTCTTGACTAGCAGCGCCACACCTCCCCCTCTTTTGCCTCCTTCCCTGAGCTTACTAAAACACCTAAACCCCGGAACCTGCAACATCCATTCCTGTCCCTGCTCTATCCACGTCTCCGAAATGGCCACAACATCGAAGTCCCAGGTACCAACCCATGCTGCCAGTTCCCCTACCTTATTTCGTATACTCCTGGCATTGAAGTAGACACACTTCAAACCACCTACCTGAACACTGGCCCCCTCCTCCGACGTCAAATCTGAGCTCCTGACCTCTATACTCTCATTCTCCCTTACCCTAAAACTACAATCCAGGTTCCCATGCCCCTGCTGCATTAGTTTAAACCCCTCCAAAGAGCACTAACACCGTCAGACACGGTGGAATTACCAGGCAGACGGTCCAGTCTCAGACACGGTCGAATTGCCAGACAGACGGTCCACCCTCAGACATGGTGGAATTGCCAGACAGACGGTCCAGTCTCAGACACGGTGGAATTGCCAGGCAGACGGTCCAGTGTCAGACATGGTGGAATTACCAGACAGACGGTCCAGTGTCAGACACGGTGGAATTGCCAGGCAGACGGTCCAGTGTCAGACACGGTGGAATTGCCAGACAGACGGTCCAGTGTCAGACACGGTGGAAGTGCCAGGTAGACGGTCCAGTGTCAGACACGGTGGAATTACCAGACAGACGGTCCAGTGTCAGACACGGTGGAATTGCCAGACAGACGGTCCAGTGTCAGACACGGTGGAATTGCCAGACAGACGGTCCAGTGTCAGACATGGTGGAATTACCAGACAGACGGTCCAGTGTCAGACACGGTGGAATTGCCAGACAGACGGTCCAGTGTCAGACACGGTGGAATTACCAGGCAGACGGCCCAGTGTCAGACATGGTGAAATTACCAGACAGACTGTCCAGTGTCAGACACGGTGGAATTACCAGGCAGACGGTCCAGTGTCAGACATGGTGGAATTACCAGGCAGACGGTCCAGTGTCAGACACGGTGGAATTACAAGACAGACGGTCCAGTGTCAGACACGGTGGAATTACCAGACAGACGGTCCAGTGTCAGACACGGTGGAATTGCCAGACAGACGGTCCAGTGTCAGACACGGTGGAATTACCAGGCAGACGGCCCAGTGTCAGACATGGTGGAATTACCAGACAGACTGTCCAGTGTCAGACACGGTGGAATTACCAGGCAGACGGTCCAGTGTCAGACATGGTGGAATTACCAGGCAGACGGTCCAGTGTCAGACACGGTGGAATTACAAGACAGACGGTCCAGTGTCAGACACGGTGGAATTACCAGACAGACGGTCCAGTGTCAGACATGGTGGAATTGCCAGGCAGACGGCCCAGTGTCAGACACGGTGGAATTACCAGACAGACGGTCCAGTGTCAGACACGGTGGAATTGCCAGGCAGACGGCCCAGTGTCAGACACGGTGGAATTACCAGGCAGACGGTCCAGTGTCAGACACGGTGGAATTGCCAGACAGACGGTCCAGTGTCAGACACGGTGGAATTACCAGGCAGACGGTCCAGTGTCAGACATGGTGGAATTACCAGACAGACGGTCCAGTGTCAGCCATGGTGGAATTACCAGGCAGACGGTCCAGTGTCAGACACGGTGGAATTGCCAGACAGACGGTCCAGTGTCAGACACGGTGGAATTACCAGGCAGACGGTCCAGTGTCAGACACGGTGGAATTACCAGACAGACGGTCCAGTGTCAGACATGGTGGAATTGCCAGGCAGACGGCCCAGTCTCAGACACGGTGGAATTACCAGACAGACGGTCCAGTATCAGACACGGTGGAATTGCCAGGCAGACGGCCCAGTCTCAGACATGGTGGAATTACCAGACAGACGGTCCAGTGTCAGACACGGTGGAATTGTCAGGCAGACGGTCCAGTGTCAGACATGGTGGAATTACCAGACAGACGGTCCAGTGTCAGACATGGTGGAATTGCCAGAGAGACGATCCAGTGTCAGACATGGTGGAATTGCCAGACAGACGGTCCAGTGTCAGACACGGTGGAATTGCCAGGCAGACGGTCCAGTGTCAGACACGGTGGAATTGCCAGACAGACGGCCCAGTGACAGACACGGTGGAATTACCAGGCAGACGGTCCAGTGTCAGACACGGTGGAATTACCAGACAGACGGTCCAGTGTCAGACACGGTGGAATTGCCAGGCAGACGGTCCAGTGTCAGACACGGTGGAATTACCAGACAGACGGTCCAGTGTCAGACACGGTGGAATTACCAGGCAGACGGTCCAGTGTCAGACATGGGGGAATTGCCAGACAGACGGTCCAGTCTCAGACATGGTGGAATTACCAGACAGACGGTCCAGTGTCAGACACGGTGGAATTACCAGGCAGACGGTCCAGTCTCAGACACGGTGGAATTGCCAGGCAGACGGTCCAGTGTCAGACACGGTGGAATTGCCAGGCAGGCGGTCCAGTGTCAGACACGGTGGAATTACCAGGCAGACGGCCCAGTGTCAGACAAGGTGGAATTACCAGACAGACGGTCCAGTGTCAGACACGGTGGAATTACCAGACAGACGGTCCAGTGTCAGACATGGTGGAATTGCCAGGCAGACGGTCCAGTGTCAGACACGGTGGAATTACCAGACAGACGGTCCAGTGTCAGACACGGTGGAATTACCAGGCAGATCGTCCAGTGTCAGACACGGTGGAATTGCCAGACAGACGGTCCAGTGTCAGACACGGTGGAATTGCCAGACAGACGGTCCAGTGTCAGACACGGTGGAATTACCAGACAGACGGTCCAGTGTCAGACACGGTGGAATTACCAGGCAGACGGTCCAGTGTCAGACACGGTGGAATTACCAGACAGACGGTCCAGTGTCAGACACGGTGGAATTACCAGGCAGATCGTCCAGTGTCAGACACGGTGGAATTGCCAGACAGACGGTCCAGTGTCAGACACGGTGGAATTGCCAGACAGACGGTCCAGTGTCAGACACGGTGGAATTACCAGACAGACGGTCCAGTGTCAGACACGGTGGAATTACCAGGCAGACGGTCCAGTGTCAGACACGGTGGAATTGCCGGACAGACGGTCCAGTGTCAGACATGGTGGAATTACCAGGCAGACGGTCCAGTGTCAGACACGGTGGAATTACCAGACAGACGGTCCAGTGTCAGACACGGTGGAATTACCAGGCAGACGGTCCAGTCTCAGACACGGTCGAATTGCCAGACAGACGGTCCACTCTCAGACATGGTGGAATTGCCAGACAGACGGTCCAGTCTCAGACACGGTGGAATTGCCAGGCAGACGGTCCAGTGTCAGACATGGTGGAATTTCCAGACAGACGGTCCAGTGTCAGACACGGTGGAATTGCCAGGCAGACGGTCCAGTGTCAGACACGGTGGAATTGCCAGACAGACGGTCCAGTGTCAGACACGGTGGAATTGCCAGGTAGACGGTCCAGTGTCAGACACGGTGGAATTGCCAGGTAGACGGTCCAGTGTCAGACACGGTGGAATTGCCAGACAGACTGTCCAGTGTCAGACACGGTGGAATTGCCAGACAGACGGTCCAGTGTCAGACATGGTGGAATTACCAGGCAGACGGTCCAGTGTCAGACACGGTGGAATTACCAGGCAGACGGTCCAGTGTCAGACATGGTGGAATTACCAGACAGACTGTCCAGTGTCAGACACGGTGGAATTACCAGGCAGACGGTCCAGTGTCAGACATGGTGGAATTACCAGGCAGACGGTCCAGTGTCAGACACGGTGGAATTACCAGACAGACGGTCCAGTGTCAGACACGGTGGAATTACCAGACCGACGGTCCAGTGTCAGACATGGTGGAATTGCCAGGCAGACGGCCCAGTGTCAGACACGGTGGAATTACCAGACAGACGGTCCAGTGTCAGACACGGTGGAATTGCCAGGCAGACGGCCCAGTGTCAGACACGATGGAATTACCAGGCAGACGGTCCAGTGTCTGACACGGTGGAATTGCCAGACAGACGGTCCAGTGTCAGACACGGTGGAATTACCAGGCAGACGGTCCAGTGTCAGACATGGTGGAATTACCAGACAGACGGTCCAGTGTCAGACATGGTGGAATTACCAGGCAGACGGTCCAGTGTCAGACACGGTGGAATTACCAGACAGACGGTCCAGTGTCAGACATGGTGGAATTACCAGACAGACGGTCCAGTGTCAGACACGGTGGAATTGCCAGGCAGACGGCCCAGTCTCAGACACGGTGGAATTACCAGACAGACGGTCCAGTCTCAGACACGGTGGAATTGCCAGACAGACGGTCCAGTCTCAGACACGGTGGAATTGCCAGGCAGACGGCCCAGTCTCAGACACGGTGGAATTACCAGACAGACGGTCCAGTATCAGACACGGTGGAATTGCCAGGCAGACGGCCCAGTCTCAGACATGTTGGAATTGCCAGGCAGACGGTCCAGTCTCAGACACGGTGGAATTACCAGGCAGACGGTCCAGTGTCAGACATGTTGGAATTACCAGACAGACGGTCCAGTGTCAGACACGGTGGAATTACCAGGCAGACAGTCCAGTGTCAGACACGGTGGAATTACCAGACAGACGGTCCAGTGTCAGTCACGGTGGAATTACCAGGCAGACGGTCCAGTCTCAGACACGGTGGAATTGCCAGACAGACGGTCCAGTGTCAGACACGGTGGAATTACCAGACAGACGGTCCAGTCTCAGACACGGTGGAATTGCCAGACAGACGGCCCAGTGTCAGACACGGTGGAATTGCCAGGCAGACGGTCCAGTCTCAGACACGGTGGAATTACCAGACAGACGGTCCAGTCTCAGACACGGTGGAATTACCAGACAGAGGGTCCAGTGTCAGACACGGTGGAATTACCAGACAGACGGTCCAGTGTCAGACACGGTGGAATTGCCAGGCAGACGGTCCAGTATCAGACACGGTGGAATTGCCAGACAGACGGTCCAGTGTCAGACACGGTGGAATTACCAGGCAGACGGTCCAGTGTCAGACAGGGTGGAATTGCCAGACAGACGGTCCACTGTCAGACAGGGTGGAATTGCCAGACAGACGGTCCAGTGTCAGACATGGTGGAATTACCAGGCAGGCGGTCCAGTGTCAGACATGGTGGAATTACCAGACAGACGGTCCAGTCTCAGACATGGTGGAATTGCCAGACAGACGGTCCAGTGTCAGAAACGGTGGAATTACCAGGCAGCAGTCCAGTCTCAGACACGGTGGAATTGCCAGGCAGACGGTCCAGTGTCAGACATGGTGGAATTGCCAGACAGACGGTCCAGTGTCAGACACGGTGGAATTACCAGACAGCCGGTCCAGTGTCAGACATGGTGGAATTGCCAGACAGGCGGTCCAGTGTCAGACACGGTGGAATTGCCAGACAGACGGTCCAGTGTCAGACATGGTGGAATTGCCAGACAGGCGGTCCAGTGTCAGACACGGTGGAATTGCCAGACAGACGGTCCAGTGTCAGACATGGTGGAATTGCCAGACAGACGGTCCAGTGTCAGAAACGGTGGAATTACCAGGCAGCAGTCCAGTCTCAGACACGGTGGAATTGCCAGGCAGACGGTCCAGTGTCAGACACTGTGGAATTGCCAGGCAGACGGCCCAGTCTCAGACACGGTGGAATTACCAGGCAGACGGTCCAGTCTCAGACACGGTGGAATTGCCAGACAGACGGTCCAGTGTCAGACACGGTGGAATTACCAGGCAGACGGTCCAGTGTCAGACACGGTGGAATTGCCAGACAGACGGTCCAGTGTCAGACATGGTGGAATTGTCAGGCAGACGGTCCAGTGTCAGACACGGTGGAATTGCCAGGCAGACGGCCCAGTCTCAGACACGGTGGAATTACCAGGCAGACGGTCCAGTCTCAGACACGGTGGAATTGCCAGACAGACGGTCCAGTGTCAGACACGGTGGAATTACCAGGCAGACGGTCCAGTGTCAGACACGGTGGAATTGCCAGACAGACGGTCCAGTGTCAGACATGGTGGAATTGTCAGGCAGACGGTCCAGTGTCAGACACGGTGGAATTGCCAGACAGACGGTCCAGTGTCAGACACGGTGGAATTGCCAGGCAGACGGTCCAGTGTCAGACACGGTGGAATTACCAGGCAGACGGTCCAGTGTCAGACACGGTGGAATTGGCAGGCAGACGGTCCAGTGTCAGACATGGTGGAATTACCAGGCAGACGGTCCAGTGTCAGACACGGTGGAATTACCAGGCAGACGGTCCAGTGTCAGACACGGTGGAATTACCAGGCAGACGGTCCAGTGTCAGACACGGTGGAATTGCCAGGCAGACGGTCCAGTGTCAGACATGGTGGAATTACCAGACAGACGGCCCAGTGTCAGACACGGTGGAATTGCCAGGCAGACGGTCCAGTCTCAGACATGGTGGAATTACCAGGCAGACGGTCCAGTGTCAGACACGGTGGAATTACCAGGCAGACAGTCCAGTGTCAGACACGGTGGAATTGCCAGGCAGACGGCCCAGTGTCAGACATGGTGGAATTACCAGACAGACGGCCCAGTGTCAGACACGGTGGAATTGCCAGGCAGACGGTCCAGTCTCAGACACGGTGGAATTACCAGGCAGACAGTCCAGTCTCAGACACGGTGGAATTGCCAGGCAGACGGTCCAGTGTCAGACACGGTGGAATTACCAGACAGACGGTCCAGTGTCAGACATGGTGGAATTGCCAGACAGACGGTCCAGTGTCAGACATGGTGGAATTACCAGGCAGACGGTCCAGTGTCAGACACGGTGGAATTGCCAGGCAGACGGTCCAGTGTCAGACACGGTGGAAATGCCAGGCAGACTGTCCAGTCCCAGACATGGTGGAATTACCAGACAGACGGTCCAGTGTCAGACACGGTGGAATTGCCAGGCAGACGGTCCAGTGTCAGACACGGTGGAATTGCCAGACAGACGGTCCAGTCTCAGACAGGGTGGAATTACCAGACAGACGGTCCAGTGTCAGACACGGTGGAATTGCCAGACAGACGGCCCAGTATCAGACACGGTGGAATTACCAGACAGACGGTCCAGTGTCAGACACGGTGGAATTACCAGGCAGACGGTCCAGTGTCAGACACGGTGGAATTGCCAGGCAGACGGTCCAGTGTCAGACAGGGTGGAATTACCAGACAGACGGTCCAGTGTCAGACACGGTGGAATTACCAGACAGACGGTCCAGTGTCAGACATGGTGGAATTACCAGACAGACGGTCCTGTGTCAGACATGGTGGAATTACCAGACAGACGGTCCAGTGTCAGACACGGTGGAATTGCCAGGCAGACGGTTCAGTGTCAGACATGGTGGAATTGCCAGGCAGACGGTCCAGTCTCAGACAGGGTGGAATTACCAGACAGACGGACCAGTGTCAGACACGGTGGAATTGCCAGGCAGACGGTCCAGTCTCAGACACGGTGGAATTGCCAGACAGACGGTCCAGTCTCAGACACGGTGGAATTGCCAGACAGACGGTCCAGTGTCAGACACGGTGGAATTACCAGACAGACGGTCCAGTGTCAGACACGGTGGAATTGCCAGACAGACGGTCCAGTGTCAGACACGGTGGAATTGCCAGGCAGACGGTCCAGTCTCAGACACGGTGGAATTGCCAGACAGACGGTCCAGTGTCAGACACGGTGGAATTACCAGACAGACCGTCCAGTGTCAGACATGGTGGAATTGCCAGACAGACGGTCCAGTGTCAGACACGGTGGAATTGCCAGACAGACGGCCCAGTCTCAGACATGGTGGAATTACCAGACAGACGGTCCAGTGTCAGACATGGTGGAATTGCCAGGCAGACGGCCCAGTGTCAGACACGGTGGAATTACCAGGCAGACGGCCCAGTCTCAGACATGGTGGAATTACCAGACAGACGGTCCAGTGTCAGACACGGTGGAATTGCCAGGCAGACGGTCCAGTGTCAGACACGGTGGAATTGCCAGGCAGACGGCCCAGTGTCAGACACGGTGGAATTGCCAGACAGACGGCCCAGTCTCAGACATGGTGGAATTACCAGACAGACGGTCCAGTGTCAGACACGGTGGAATTGCCAGGCAGACGGTCCAGTGTCAGACACGGTGGAATTGCCAGGCAGACGGCCCAGTGTCAGACACGGTGGAATTACCAGGCAGACGGTCCAGTGTCAGACACGGTGGAATTACCAGACAGACGGTCCAGTGTCAGACACGGTGGAATTGCCAGGCAGACGGTCCAGTGTCAGACACGGTGGAATTGCCAGGCAGACGGTCCAGTGTCAGACACGGTGGAATTACCAGACAGACGGTCCAGTGTCAGACACGGTGGAATTACCAGGCAGACGGTCCAGTGTCAGACATGGTGGAATTGCCAGGCAGACGGTCCAGTGTCAGACACGGTGGAATTACCAGACAGACGGTCCAGTGTCAGACACGGTGGAATTACCAGACAGACGGTCCAGTGTCAGACACGGTGGAATTACCAGGCAGACGGTCCAGTGTCAGACACGGTGGAATTGCCAGACAGATGGTCCAGTGTCAGACACGGTGGAATTACCAGACAGACGGTCCAGTGTCAGACACGGTGGAATTACCAGGCAGACGGTCCAGTGTCAGACATGGTGGAATTGCCAGGCAGACGGTCCAGTGTCAGACACGGTGGAATTGCCAGACAGACGGTTCAGTGTCAGACACGGTGGAATTGCCAGGCAGACGGTCCAGTCTCAGACACGGTGGAATTGCCAGACAGACGGTCCAGTGTCAGACATGGTGGAATTGCCAGACAGACGGTCCAGTGTCAGACATGGTGGAATTGCCAGGCAGACGGTCCAGTCTCAGACACGGTGGAATTGCCAGACAGACGGTCCAGTGTCAGACATGGTGGAATTGCCAGACAGACGGTCCAGTATCAGACACGGTGGAATTGCCAGACAGACGGTCCAGTGTCAGACACGGTGGAATTGCCAGGCAGACGGTCCAGTGTCAGACACGGTGGAATTGCCAGACAGACGTTCCAGTGTCAGACATGGTTGAATTGCCAGACAGACGGTCCGGTGTCAGACATGGTGGAATTGCCAGACAGACGGCCCTGTGTCAGACATGGTGGAATTGCCAGACAGACGGCCCAGTGTCAGACATGGTGGAATTGCCAGACAGACGGTCCAGTGTCAGACACGGTGGAATTGCCAGGCAGACGGTCCAGTGTCAGACACGGTGGAATTGCCAGACAGACGGTCAAGTGTCAGACACGGTGGAATTGCCAGGCAGACGGTCCAGTCTCAGACACGGTGGAATTGCCAGACAGACGGTCCAGTGTCAGACATGGTGGAATTGCCAGGCAGACGGCCCAGTGTCAGACATGGTGGAATTGCCAGGCAGACGGTCCAGTCTCAGACACGGTGGAATTGCCAGGCAGACGGTCCAGTCTCAGACATGGTGGAATTACCTGACAGACTGTCCAGTGTCAGACACGGTGGAATTGCCAGGCAGACGGTCCAGTGTCAGACACGGTGGAATTACCAGGCAGACGGTCCAGTGTCAGACATGGTGGAATTGCCAGACAGACGGTCCAGTATCAGACACGGTGGAATTACCAGGCAGACGGTCCAGTGTCAGACATGGTGGAATTACCAGGCAGACGGTCCAGTGTCAGACACGGTGGAATTGCCAGGCAGACGGTCCAGTGTCAGACACGGTGGAATTGCCAGGCAGACGGTCCAGTGTCAGACACGGTGGAATTGCCAGGCAGACGGTCCAGTGTCAGACACGGTGGAATTACCAGGCAGACGGTCCAGTGTCAGACACGGTGGAATTACCAGGCAGACGGTCCAGTGTCAGACATGGTGGAATTACCAGGCAGACGGTCCAGTGTCAGACACGGTGGAATTGCCAGACAGACGGTCCAGTGTCAGACATGGTGGAATTACCAGGCAGACGGTCCAGTGTCAGACACGGTGGAATTACCAGGCAGACGGTCCAGTGTCAGACATGGTGGAATTACCAGGCAGACGGTCCAGTGTCAGACATGGTGGAATTTCCAGACAGACGGTCCAGTCTCAGACACGGTGGAATTGCCAGGCAGACGGTCCAGTGTCAGACACGGTGGAATTGCCAGGCAGACGGTCCAGTGTCAGACACGGTGGAATTGCCAGACAGACGGTCCAGTGTCAGACATGGTGGAATTGCCAGGCAGACGGTCCAGTGTCAGACACGGTGGAATTGCCAGACAGATTGTCCAGTGTCAGACACGGTGGAATTACCAGACAGACGGCCCAGTGTCAGACACGGTGGAATTTCCAGGCAGACGGTCCAGTGTCAGACACGGTGGAATTGCCAGACAGACGGCCCAGTGTCAGACACGGTGGAATTACCAGACAGACGGCCCAGTGTCAGACACGGTGGAATTTCCAGGCAGACGGCCCAGTGTCAGACACGGTGGAATTACCAGGCAGACGGCCCAGTGTCAGACACGGTGGAATTACCAGGCAGACGGTCCAGTCTCAGACACGGTGGAATTGCCAGACAGGCGGCCCAGTGTCAGACACGGTGGAATTGCCAGACAGACGGTCCAGTGTCAGACACGGTGGAATTACCAGACAGACGGTCCAGTCTCAGACACGGTGGAATTGCCAGACAGACGGTCCAGTCTCAGACATGGTGGAATTGCCAGGCAGACGGTCCAGTGTCAGACATGGTGGAATTGCCAGACAGACGGTCCAGTCTCAGACATGGTGGAATTGCCAGACAGACGGCCCAGTGTCAGACACGGTGGAATTGCCAGGCAGACGGTCCAGTGTCAGACACGGTGGAATTGCCAGACAGACGGTCCAGTGTCAGACACGGTGGAATTGCCAGACAGACGGTCCAGTCTCAGACATGTTGGATTGCCAGACAGACGGTCCAGTGTCAGACATGTTGGAATTGCCAGACAGACGGTCCAGTGTCAGACACGGTGGAATTGCCAGACAGACGGTCCAGTGTCAGACACGGTGGAATTGCCAGACAGACGGTCCAGTGTCAGACACGGTGGAATTGCCAGACAGACGGTCCAGTCTCAGACACGGTGGAATTGCCAGACAGACGGTCCAGTCTCAGACATGTTGGAATTGCCAGGCAGACGGTCCAGTGTCAGACACGGTGGAATTACCAGACAGACGGTCCAGTGTCAGACACGGTGGAATTACCAGGCAGACGGTCCAGTGTCAGACACGGTGGAATTACCAGACAGACGGCCCAGTGTCAGACATGGTGGAATTACCAGACAGACGGTCCAGTATCAGACAAGGTGGAATTGCCAGACAGACGGTCCAGTGTCAGACACGGTGGAATTGCCAGACAGACGGTCCAGTGTCAGACACGGTGGAATTGCCAGGCAGACGGTCCAGTGTCAGACACGGTGGAATTGCCAGGCAGACGGTCCAGTGTCAGACATGGTGGAATTGCCAGACAGACGGTCCAGTGTCAGACACGGTGGAATTGCCAGACAGACGGTCCAGTCTCAGACATGGTGGAATTACCAGACAGACGGTCCAGTGTCAGACACGGTGGAATTGCCAGACAGACGGTCCTGTGTCAGACACGGTGGAATTGCCAGACAGACGGCCCAGTGTCAGACACGGTGGAATTGCCAGGCAGACGTTCCAGTGTCAGACACGGTGGAATTGCCAGACAGACGGTCCAGTGTCAGACACGGTGGAATTGTCAGGCAGACGGTCCAGTGTCAGACATGGTGGAATTACCTGGCAGGCGGTCCAGTGTCAGACACGGTGGAATTACCAGGCAGACGGTCCAGTGTCAGACACGGTGGAATTACCAGGCAGACGGCCCAGTCTCAGACACGGTGGAATTACCAGGCAGACGGTCCAGTCTCAGACACGGTGGAATTGCCAGACAGACGGTCCAGTGTCAGACACGGTGGAATTACCAGGCAGACGGTCCAGTGTCAGACACGGTGGAATTGCCAGACAGACGGTCCAGTGTCAGACATGGTGGAATTGCCAGGCAGACGGTCCAGTGTCAGACATGGTGGAATTACCAGACAGACGGTCCAGTATCAGACACGGTGGAATTGCCAGGCAGACGGCCCAGTGTCAGACACGGTGGAATTACCAGACAGACGGTCCAGTGTCAGACATGGTGGAATTACCAGGCAGACGGCCCAGTGTCAGACATGGTGGAATTGCCAGACAGACGGTCCAGTGTCAGACACGGTGGAATTGCCAGGCAGACGGTCCAGTGTCAGACACGGTGGAATTACCAGGCAGACGGTCCAGTGTCAGACACGGTGGAATTGGCAGGCAGACGGTCCAGTGTCAGACATGGTGGAATTACCAGGCAGACGGTCCAGTGTCAGACACGGTGGAATTACCAGGCAGACGGTCCAGTGTCAGACACGGTGGAATTACCAGACAGACGGTCCAGTGTCAGACACGGTGGAATTACCAGGCAGACGGTCCAGTGTCAGACACGGTGGAATTGCCAGGCAGACGGTCCAGTGTCAGACATGGTGGAATTACCAGACAGACGGCCCAGTGTCAGACACGGTGGAATTGCCAGGCAGACGGTCCAGTCTCAGACATGGTGGAATTACCAGGCAGACGGTCCAGTGTCAGACACGGTGGAATTACCAGGCAGACAGTCCAGTGTCAGACACGGTGGAATTGCCAGGCAGACGGCCCAGTGTCAGACATGGTGGAATTACCAGACAGACGGCCCAGTGTCAGACACGGTGGAATTGCCAGGCAGACGGTCCAGTCTCAGACACGGTGGAATTACCAGGCAGACAGTCCAGTCTCAGACACGGTGGAATTGCCAGGCAGACGGTCCAGTGTCAGACACGGTGGAATTACCAGACAGACGGTCCAGTGTCAGACATGGTGGAATTGCCAGACAGACGGTCCAGTGTCAGACATGGTGGAATTACCAGGCAGACGGTCCAGTGTCAGACACGGTGGAATTGCCAGGCAGACGGTCCAGTGTCAGACACGGTGGAAATGCCAGGCAGACTGTCCAGTCCCAGACATGGTGGAATTACCAGACAGACGGTCCAGTGTCAGACACGGTGGAATTGCCAGGCAGACGGTCCAGTGTCAGACACGGTGGAATTGCCAGACAGACGGTCCAGTCTCAGACAGGGTGGAATTACCAGACAGACGGTCCAGTGTCAGACACGGTGGAATTGCCAGACAGACGGCCCAGTATCAGACACGGTGGAATTACCAGACAGACGGTCCAGTGTCAGACACGGTGGAATTACCAGGCAGACGGTCCAGTGTCAGACACGGTGGAATTGCCAGGCAGACGGTCCAGTGTCAGACAGGGTGGAATTACCAGACAGACGGTCCAGTGTCAGACACGGTGGAATTACCAGACAGACGGTCCAGTGTCAGACATGGTGGAATTACCAGACAGACGGTCCTGTGTCAGACATGGTGGAATTACCAGACAGACGGTCCAGTGTCAGACACGGTGGAATTGCCAGGCAGACGGTTCAGTGTCAGACATGGTGGAATTGCCAGGCAGACGGTCCAGTCTCAGACAGGGTGGAATTACCAGACAGACGGACCAGTGTCAGACACGGTGGAATTGCCAGGCAGACGGTCCAGTCTCAGACACGGTGGAATTGCCAGACAGACGGTCCAGTCTCAGACACGGTGGAATTGCCAGACAGACGGTCCAGTGTCAGACACGGTGGAATTACCAGACAGACGGTCCAGTGTCAGACACGGTGGAATTGCCAGACAGACGGTCCAGTGTCAGACACGGTGGAATTGCCAGGCAGACGGTCCAGTCTCAGACACGGTGGAATTGCCAGACAGACGGTCCAGTGTCAGACACGGTGGAATTACCAGACAGACCGTCCAGTGTCAGACATGGTGGAATTGCCAGACAGACGGTCCAGTGTCAGACACGGTGGAATTGCCAGACAGACGGCCCAGTCTCAGACATGGTGGAATTACCAGACAGACGGTCCAGTGTCAGACATGGTGGAATTGCCAGGCAGACGGCCCAGTGTCAGACACGGTGGAATTACCAGGCAGACGGCCCAGTCTCAGACATGGTGGAATTACCAGACAGACGGTCCAGTGTCAGACACGGTGGAATTGCCAGGCAGACGGTCCAGTGTCAGACACGGTGGAATTGCCAGGCAGACGGCCCAGTGTCAGACACGGTGGAATTGCCAGACAGACGGCCCAGTCTCAGACATGGTGGAATTACCAGACAGACGGTCCAGTGTCAGACACGGTGGAATTGCCAGGCAGACGGTCCAGTGTCAGACACGGTGGAATTGCCAGGCAGACGGCCCAGTGTCAGACACGGTGGAATTACCAGGCAGACGGTCCAGTGTCAGACACGGTGGAATTACCAGACAGACGGTCCAGTGTCAGACACGGTGGAATTGCCAGGCAGACGGTCCAGTGTCAGACACGGTGGAATTGCCAGGCAGACGGTCCAGTGTCAGACACGGTGGAATTACCAGACAGACGGTCCAGTGTCAGACACGGTGGAATTACCAGGCAGACGGTCCAGTGTCAGACATGGTGGAATTGCCAGGCAGACGGTCCAGTGTCAGACACGGTGGAATTACCAGACAGACGGTCCAGTGTCAGACACGGTGGAATTACCAGACAGACGGTCCAGTGTCAGACACGGTGGAATTACCAGGCAGACGGTCCAGTGTCAGACACGGTGGAATTGCCAGACAGATGGTCCAGTGTCAGACACGGTGGAATTACCAGACAGACGGTCCAGTGTCAGACACGGTGGAATTACCAGGCAGACGGTCCAGTGTCAGACATGGTGGAATTGCCAGGCAGACGGTCCAGTGTCAGACACGGTGGAATTGCCAGACAGACGGTTCAGTGTCAGACACGGTGGAATTGCCAGGCAGACGGTCCAGTCTCAGACACGGTGGAATTGCCAGACAGACGGTCCAGTGTCAGACATGGTGGAATTGCCAGACAGACGGTCCAGTGTCAGACATGGTGGAATTGCCAGGCAGACGGTCCAGTCTCAGACACGGTGGAATTGCCAGACAGACGGTCCAGTGTCAGACATGGTGGAATTGCCAGACAGACGGTCCAGTATCAGACACGGTGGAATTGCCAGACAGACGGTCCAGTGTCAGACACGGTGGAATTGCCAGGCAGACGGTCCAGTGTCAGACACGGTGGAATTGCCAGACAGACGTTCCAGTGTCAGACATGGTTGAATTGCCAGACAGACGGTCCGGTGTCAGACATGGTGGAATTGCCAGACAGACGGCCCTGTGTCAGACATGGTGGAATTGCCAGACAGACGGCCCAGTGTCAGACATGGTGGAATTGCCAGACAGACGGTCCAGTGTCAGACACGGTGGAATTGCCAGGCAGACGGTCCAGTGTCAGACACGGTGGAATTGCCAGACAGACGGTCAAGTGTCAGACACGGTGGAATTGCCAGGCAGACGGTCCAGTCTCAGACACGGTGGAATTGCCAGACAGACGGTCCAGTGTCAGACATGGTGGAATTGCCAGGCAGACGGCCCAGTGTCAGACATGGTGGAATTGCCAGGCAGACGGTCCAGTCTCAGACACGGTGGAATTGCCAGGCAGACGGTCCAGTCTCAGACATGGTGGAATTACCTGACAGACTGTCCAGTGTCAGACACGGTGGAATTGCCAGGCAGACGGTCCAGTGTCAGACACGGTGGAATTACCAGGCAGACGGTCCAGTGTCAGACATGGTGGAATTGCCAGACAGACGGTCCAGTATCAGACACGGTGGAATTACCAGGCAGACGGTCCAGTGTCAGACATGGTGGAATTACCAGGCAGACGGTCCAGTGTCAGACACGGTGGAATTGCCAGGCAGACGGTCCAGTGTCAGACACGGTGGAATTGCCAGGCAGACGGTCCAGTGTCAGACACGGTGGAATTGCCAGGCAGACGGTCCAGTGTCAGACACGGTGGAATTACCAGGCAGACGGTCCAGTGTCAGACACGGTGGAATTACCAGGCAGACGGTCCAGTGTCAGACATGGTGGAATTACCAGGCAGACGGTCCAGTGTCAGACACGGTGGAATTGCCAGACAGACGGTCCAGTGTCAGACATGGTGGAATTACCAGGCAGACGGTCCAGTGTCAGACACGGTGGAATTACCAGGCAGACGGTCCAGTGTCAGACATGGTGGAATTACCAGGCAGACGGTCCAGTGTCAGACATGGTGGAATTTCCAGACAGACGGTCCAGTCTCAGACACGGTGGAATTGCCAGGCAGACGGTCCAGTGTCAGACACGGTGGAATTGCCAGGCAGACGGTCCAGTGTCAGACACGGTGGAATTGCCAGACAGACGGTCCAGTGTCAGACATGGTGGAATTGCCAGGCAGACGGTCCAGTGTCAGACACGGTGGAATTGCCAGACAGATTGTCCAGTGTCAGACACGGTGGAATTACCAGACAGACGGCCCAGTGTCAGACACGGTGGAATTTCCAGGCAGACGGTCCAGTGTCAGACACGGTGGAATTGCCAGACAGACGGCCCAGTGTCAGACACGGTGGAATTACCAGACAGACGGCCCAGTGTCAGACACGGTGGAATTTCCAGGCAGACGGCCCAGTGTCAGACACGGTGGAATTACCAGGCAGACGGCCCAGTGTCAGACACGGTGGAATTACCAGGCAGACGGTCCAGTCTCAGACACGGTGGAATTGCCAGACAGGCGGCCCAGTGTCAGACACGGTGGAATTGCCAGACAGACGGTCCAGTGTCAGACACGGTGGAATTCCAGACAGACGGTCCAGTCTCAGACACGGTGGAATTGCCAGACAGACGGTCCAGTCTCAGACATGGTGGAATTGCCAGGCAGACGGTCCAGTGTCAGACATGGTGGAATTGCCAGACAGACGGTCCAGTCTCAGACATGGTGGAATTGCCAGAGAGACGGCCCAGTGTCAGACACGGTGGAATTGCCAGGCAGACGGTCCAGTGTCAGACACGGTGGAATTGCCAGACAGACGGTCCAGTGTCAGACACGGTGGAATTGCCAGACAGACGGTCCAGTCTCAGACATGTTGGATTGCCAGACAGACGGTCCAGTGTCAGACATGTTGGAATTGCCAGACAGACGGTCCAGTGTCAGACACGGTGGAATTGCCAGACAGACGGTCCAGTGTCAGACACGGTGGAATTGCCAGACAGACGGTCCAGTCTCAGACATGTTGGAATTGCCAGACAGACGGTCCAGTGTCAGACACGGTGGAATTGCCAGGCAGACGGTCCAGTGTCAGACACGGTGGAATTACCAGACAGACGGTCCAGTGTCAGACACGGTGGAATTACCAGGCAGACGGTCCAGTGTCAGACACGGTGGAATTACCAGACAGACGGCCCAGTGTCAGACATGGTGGAATTACCAGACAGACGGTCCAGTATCAGACAAGGTGGAATTGCCAGACAGACGGTCCAGTGTCAGACACGGTGGAATTGCCAGACAGACGGTCCAGTGTCAGACACGGTGGAATTGCCAGGCAGACGGTCCAGTGTCAGACACGGTGGAATTGCCAGGCAGACGGTCCAGTGTCAGACATGGTGGAATTGCCAGACAGACGGTCCAGTGTCAGACACGGTGGAATTGCCAGACAGACGGTCCAGTGTCAGACACGGTGGAATTGCCAGACAGACGGTCCAGTCTCAGACATGGTGGAATTACCAGACAGACGGTCCAGTGTCAGACACGGTGGAATTGCCAGACAGACGGTCCTGTGTCAGACACGGTGGAATTGCCAGACAGACGGCCCAGTGTCAGACACGGTGGAATTGCCAGGCAGACGTTCCAGTGTCAGACACGGTGGAATTGTCAGGCAGACGGTCCAGTGTCAGACACGGTGGAATTACCAGACAGACGGTCCAGTGTCAGACACGGTGGAATTGCCAGGCAGACGGTCCAGTGTCAGACATGGTGGAATTACCAGACAGACGGTCCAGTGCCAGACATGGTGGAATTACCAGACAGACGGTCCAGTGCCAGACATGGTGGAATTGCCAGGCAGACGGTCCAGTGTCAGACACGGTGGAACTGCCAGACAGACGGTCCAGTGTCAGACATGGTGGAATTGCCAGACAGACGGTCCAGTGTAAGACACGGTTGAATTGCCAGACAGACGGTCCAGTGTCAGACACGGTGGAATTGCCAGGCAGACGGTCCTGTGTCAGACATGGTGGAATTGCCAGGCTGACGGTCCAGTGTCAGACACGGTGGAATTGCCAGACAGACGGTCCAGTGTCAGACACGGTGGAATTGCCAGACAGACGGTCCAGTGTCAGACATGGTGGAATTGCCAGGCAGACGGTCCAGTATCAGACACGGTGGAATTGCCAGGCAGACGGTCCAGTGTAAGACACGGTTGAATTGCCAGACAGACGGTCCAGTGTCAGACACGGTGGAATTACCAGGCAGACGGTCCAGTGTCAGACACGGTGGAATTGCCAGGCTGACGGTCCAGTGTCAGACACGGTGGAATTGCCAGGCTGACGGTCCAGTGTCAGACACGGTGGAATTGCCAGACAGACGGTCCAGTGTCAGACACGGTGGAATTGCCAGACAGACGGTCCAGTGTCAGACATGGTGGAATTGCCAGGCAGACGGTCCAGTATCAGACACGGTGGAATTGCCAGGCAGACGGTCCAGTGTCAGACACGGTGGAATTACCAGACAGACGGTCCAGTGTCAGACACGGTGGAATTACCAGACAGACGGTCCAGTGTCAGACACGGTGGAATTACCAGACAGACGGTCCAGTGTCAGACACGGTGGAATTACCAGGCAGACGGTCCAGTGTCAGACACGGTGGAATTACCAGGCAGACGGTCCAGTGTCGGACACGGTGGAATTGCCAGGCAGACGGTCCAGTGTCGGACACGGTGGAATTGCCAGACAGACGGTCCAGTGTCAGACACGGTGGAATTGCCAGGCAGACGGTCGTGTCAGACACGGTGGAATTGCCAGACAGACGGTCCAGTATCAGACACGGTGGAATTGCCAGGCAGACGGTCCAGTGTCGGACACGGTGGAATTGCCAGGCAGACGGTCCAGTGTCGGACACGGTGGAATTGCCAGACAGACGGTCCAGTGTCAGACATGGTGGAATTGCCAGGCAGACGGTCCAGTGTCAGACACGGTGGAATTGCCAGACAGATGGTCCAGTGTCAGACACGGTGGAATTACCAGACAGATGGTCCAGTGTCAGACACGGTGGAATTACCAGGCAGACGGTCCAGTGTCAGACATGGTGGAATTGCCAGACAGACGGTCCAGTGTCAGACACGGTGGAATTACCAGACAGACGGTCCAGTGTCAGACATGGTGGAATTGCCAGACAGACGGTCCAGTATCAGACATGGTGGAATTGCCAGGCAGACGGTCCAGTGTCAGACACGGTGGAATTGCCAGACAGATGGTCCAGTGTCAGACACGGTGGAATTACCAGGCAGACGGTCCAGTGTCAGACACGGTGGAATTACCAGGCAGACGGTCCAGTGTCAGACACGGTGGAATTGCCAGGCAGACGGTCCAGTGTCAGACACGGTGGAATTGCCAGACAGACGGTCCAGTCTCAGACACGGTGGAATTGCCAGGCAGACGGTCCAGTCTCAGACACGGTGGAATTACCAGGCAGACGGTCCAGTGTCAGACACGGTGGAATTGCCAGACAGACGGTCCAGTCTCAGACACGGTGGAATTGCCAGACAGACGGTCCAGTGTCAGACACGGTGGAATTGCCAGGCAGACGGTCCAGTGTCAGACAAGGTGGAATTACCAGACAGACAGTCCAGTCTCAGACACGGTGGAATTGCCAGACAGACGGTCCAGTGTCAGACATGGTGGAATTACCAGACAGACGGTCCAGTGTCAGACACGGTGGAATTGCCAGACAGACGGTCCAGTGTCAGACATGGTGGAATTGCCAGGCAGACGAGTGAGGAAGTACTTTGACCATTTAAGGAGCTGGGAGGTCACACAGCCAATGTCTGAACAGTTGGAGCCAGCCGGCATCAACACTGCTCCCGCGGCAGAGCCGGGGCCGAGGGTCCGGAGATTCCGCAGACAATAGTCACAAGTCTGACAACACCAGGTTAAGGTTCACCAGGTTTGTTTCCAATCACTAGCTTTCGGAGCGCTGCTCCTTCCTCAGGTGTCTCCGGAGGGAGCTCACCGGTGACCCCGATGGAGCTGGAGAGGGGGGGAGGAGACCCCGACGTGGTGTTGAATCCTCGAAGCTACATCCTGCTGCTGACAACAGCACAATCCCATTGGTGGAGTAGCCGGATGGGGCCCAGGGTGACCCACCAGGCCTCAGATTACCCATAAGATGGACTGTTCTGAACTGCCCCTGTTTAATGTCCCCAGCTTTTCTTATATAAATGACTCAAGTTGTTTGCATGTTACTGAGGGAGGTAAGGGGGAGGAATCTGACAGCGCTGCCTCTTTCAGGGGGGTCCCATGTGGTCCACGTTACCGGCTCTGGGCCCATCGTGTGTGAGTGTGTCAACCCCGACTAATGGGGAATAATCCCTGGGAGCAGGGGACAGGCAGTGTGGCCTCGGGAGCCCCCAATTAAAAAGCTGTTTCAGTGACCTCTGTGCTGTGTATAGTTAACCATTTACTGCTCAATAATCCCTGGGAGCAGGGATCAGGCAGTGTGGCCTCGGGAGCCCCCAATTAAAAAGCTGTTTCAGCGACCTCTGTGCTGTGTATAGTTAACCATTTACTTCTCAATAAACCCTGGTAGCAGGGGACAGGCAGTGTGGTCCGGGAGCCCCCAATTAAAAAGCAGTTTCAGTGACCTCTGTGCTGTATATAGTTAACCATTTACTGCTCAATAATCCCTGGGAGCAGGGGACAGGCAGTGTGGTCCGGGAGCCCCCAATTAAAAAGCTGTTTCAGAGACCTCTGTGCCTGTATATAGTTAATCATTTTCTGCTCAATAATCCCTGGGAGCAGGGGACAGGCAGTGTGGTCCGGGAGACCCCAATTAAAAAGCTGTTTCAGTGACCTCTGTGCTGTATATAGTTAACCATTTACTTCCCAATAATCCCTGGGAGCAGGGGACAGGCAGTGTGGCCTCGGGAGCCACCAATTAAAAAGCTGTTTCAGAGACCTCTGTGCCTGTATATAGTTAACCATTTGTTCTCAATAATCCCTGGGAGCAGGGGACAGGCAGTGTGGCCTCGGGAGCCCCCAATTAAAAAGTTGCTTCAGTGACCTCTGTGCTGTATATAGTTAACCATTTACTGCTCAATAATCACTGGGAGCAGGGGACAGGCAGTGTGGCCTCGGGAGCCCCCAATTAAAAAGCTGTTTCAGAGAACTCTGTGCTGTAGATAGTTAACCATTTACTGCTCAATAATCCCTGGGAGCAGGGGACAGGCAGTGTGGTCCGGACGCCCCCAATTAAAAAGCTGTTTCAGTGACCTCTGTGCTGTATATAGTTGACCATTTACTGCTCAATATTCCCTGGGAGCAGAGGACAGGCAGTGTGGCCTCGGGAACCCCCAATTAAAAAGCTGTTTCAGTGACCTCTGTGCTGTATATAGTTAACCATTTGTTCTCAATAATCCCTGGGAGCAGGGGACAGGCAGTGTGGCCTCGGGAGCCCCCAATTAAAAAGTTGCTTCAGTGACCTCTGTGCTGTATATAGTTAACCATTTACTGCTCAATAATCCCTGGGAGCAGGGACAGGCAGTGTGGCCTCGGGAGCCCCCAATTAAAAAGCTGTTTCAGAGACCTCTATGCTGTATATAGTTAACCATTTACTGCTCAATAATCCCTGGGAGCAGGGGACAGGCAGTGTGGCCTCGGGAGGCCCCAATTAAAAAGCTGTTTCAGTGACCTCTGTGCTGTATATAGTTAACCATTTACTGCTCAATAATCACTGGGAGCAGGGGACAGGCAGTGTGGCCTCGGGAGCCCCCAATTAAAAAGTTGCTTCAGTGACCTCTGTGCTGTATATAGTTAACCATTTACTGCTCAATAATCACTGGGAGCAGGGGACAGGCAGTGTGGCCTCGGGAGCCCCCAATTAAAACGCTGTTTCAGAGAACTCTGTGCTGTAGATAGTTAACCATTGACTTCTCAATAATCCCTGGGAGCAGGGGACAGGCAGTGTGGCCTCGGGAGCCCCCAATTAAAAAGCTGTTTCAGTGACCTCTGGGCTGTATATAGTTAACCATTGATTTCTCAATAATCTCTGGGAGCAGGGGACAGGCAGTGTGGCCTCGGGAGCCCCCATTTAAAAAAGCTGTTTTAGAGACGTCTGTGCTGTATATAGTTAACCATATACTTCTCAACAATCCCTGGGAGCAGGGGTCAGGCAGTGTGGTCCGGGAGCCCCCAATTAAAAAGCTGTTTCGGAGACCTCTGTGCTGTACATAGTTAACCATTTACTGGTCAATAATCCCTGGGAGCAGGGGACAGGCAGTGTGGCCTCGGGAGCCCCCAATTAAAAAGCTGTTTCAGAGACCCCTGTGCCTGTATATAGTTAAACATTTACTTCTACATTTACAGGGATGGTGCAGGCGGGAGGGAATCAGATTTCTGGATAACTGGGGCTCTTTCTGGGGAAGCTGGGACCTCTACAGACAGGATGGTCTACATCTGAACCTGAGGGGCACAAATATCCTGGGAGGGAGATTTGTTAGTGCTCTTTGGGAGGGGGGGGGGGGTTAAACGAATGCAGCAGGGGCATGGGAACCTGGATTGTAGTTTTAGGGTAAGGGAGAATGAGAGTATAGAGGTCAGAAGCACAGATTTGACGTCGCATGAGGGGGCCAGTGTTCAGTTAGGTGGTTTGAAGCGTGTCTACTTCAATGCCAGGAGTATACGAAATAAGGTAGGGGAACTGGCAGCATGGGTTGGTACCTGGGACTTCGATGTTGTGGCCATTTCGGAGACATGGATAGAGCAGGGACAGGAATGGATGTTGCATGTTCCGGGGTTTAGGTGTTTTAGTAAGCTCAGAGAAGGAGGCAAAAGAGGGGGAGGTGTGGCGCTGCTAGTCAAGAGCAGTATTACGGTGGCGGAGAGGATGCTAGATGGGGACTCATCTTCCGAGGTAGTATGGGCTGAGGTTAGAAACATGAAAGGAGAGGTCACTCTGTTGGGAGTCTTCTATAGGCCTCCAAATAGTTCTAGGGATGTAGAGGAAAGGATGGCGAGGATGATCCTGGATAAGAGCGAAAGTAACAGGGTACTTATTATGGGAGACTTTAACTTTCCAAATAGTGACTGGAAAAGATATAGTTTGAGTACATTAGATGGGTCGTTTTTTGTACAGTGTGTGCAGGAGGGTTTCCTGACACAATATGTTGACAGGCCAACAAGAGGCGAGGCCACGTTGGATTTGGTTTTGGGTAATGAACCAGGCCAGGTGTTGGATTTGGAGGTAGGAGAGCACTTTGGGGACAGTGACCACAATTCGGTGACGTTTACGTAAATGATGGAAAGGGATAAGTATACACCGCAGGGCAAGAGTTATAGCTGGGGGAAGGGCAATTATGATGCCATTAGACGTGACTTGGGAGGGGGGGGGGTAAGGTGGAGAAGTAGGCTGCAAGTGTTGGGCACACTGGATAAGTGCAGCTTGTTCAAGGATCAGCCACTGCGTGTTCTTGATAAGTATGTACCGGTCAGACAGGGAGGAAGGCGTCGAGCGAGGGAACCGTGGTTTACCAAAGAAGTGGAATCTCTTGTTAAGAGGAAGAAGGAGGCCTATGTGAAGATAAGGTGTGAAGTTTCAGTTGGGGCGATGGATAGTTACAAGGTAGCGAGGAAGGATCTAAAGAGAGAGCTAAGACGAGCAAGGAGGGGGCATGATAAGTATTTGGCAGGTAGGATCAAGGAAAACCCAAAAGCTTTCTATAGGTATGTCAGGAATAAGCGAATGACTAGGGAATGAATAGGACCAGTCAAGGACAGGGATGGGAAGCTGTGTGTGGAGTCTGAAGAGATAGGCGAGATACTAAATGAATATTTTTCGTCAGTATTCACTCAGGAAAAAGATAATGTTGTGGAGGAGAATGCTGAGACCCAGGCTAATAAAATATATAGATACAATCAATAAAATAGATGGCATTGAGGTATGTAGGGAAGAGGTGTTGGCAATTCTGGAAAGGCTGAAAATAGATAAGTCCCGGGGCCTGATGGGATTTATCCTAGGATTCTCTGGGAGGCCAGGGAAGAGATTGCTGGACCTTTGGCTTTGAATTTTATGTCATCATTGGCTACAGGAATAGTGCCAGAGGACTGGAGGATAGCAAATGTGGTCCCTTTGTTCAAAAAGGGGAGCAGAGACAACCCCGGCAACTATAGACCGGTGAGCCTCACGTCTGTTGTGGGTAAAGTCTTGGAGGGGATTATAAGAGACAAGATTTATAATCATCTATATAGGAATAATATGATCAGGGATAGTCAGCATGGCTTTGTGGAGGGTAGGTCATGCTTCACAAACCTTATCGAGTTCTTTGAGAAGGTGACTGAACAGGTAGACGAGGGTAGAGCAGTTGATGTGGTGTATATGGATTTCAGCAAAGCGTTTGATAAGGTTCCCCACGGTAGGCTATTGCAGAAAATACGGAGGCTGGGGATTGAGGGTGAGTTAGAGATGTGGATCAGAAATTGGCTAGCTGATAGAAGACAGAGGGTGGTGGTTGATGGGAAATGTTCAGAATGGAGTACAGTCACAAGTGGAGTACCACAAGGATCTGTTCTGGGGCCGTTGCTGTTTGTCATTTTTATCAATGACCTAGAGGAAGGCGCAGAAGGGTGGGTGAGTAAAGTTGCAGACGATACTGAAGTCGGTGGTGTTGTCGATAGTGTGGAAGGATATAGCAGGTTATAGAGGGATATAGATAAGCTGCAGAGCTGGGCTGAGAGGTGGCAAATGGAGTTTAATGTAGAGAAGTGTGAGGTGATTCACTTTGGAAGGAATAACAGGAATGCGGAATATCTGGCTAATGGTAACGTTCTTGGAAGTGTGGATAAGCAGAGGGATCTAGGTGTCCATGTGCATTGATCCCTGAAAGTTGCCACCCAGGTTGATAGGGTTGTGAAGAAGGCCTATGGAGTGTTGGCCTTTATTGGTAGAGGGATTGAGTTCCGGAGTCAGGAGGTCATGTTGCAGCTGTACAGAACTCTGGTACGGCCACATTTGGAGTATTGCGTACAGTTCTGGTCACCGCATACAGGAAGGACGTGGAGGCTTTGGAGCGGGTGCAGAGGAGATTTACCAGGATGTTGCCTGGTATGGAGGAAAAATCTTATGAGGAAAGGCTGATGGACTTGAGGTTGTTTTCGTTGGAGAGAAGAAGGTTAAGAGGAGACTTAATAGAGGCATACAAAATGATCAGGGGGTTAGATAGGTTGGACAGTGAGAGCCTTCTCCCGCGGATGGAAATGGCTGGCACGAGGGGACATAGCTTTAAACTGAGGGGTAATAGATATAGGACAGAGGTCAGAGGTAGGTTCTTTACGCAAAGAGTAGTGAGGCCGTGGAATGCCCTACCTGCTACTGTAGTGAACTCGCCAACATTGAGGGCATTTAAACGTTTATTGGATAAAGATATGGATGATAATGGCATAGTGTAGGTTAGATGGCTTTTGTTTCGGTGCAACATCGTGGGCCGAAGGGCCTGTACTGCGCTGTATCGTTCTATGTTCTCAATAATCCCTTGGAGCAGGGGTCAGGCAGTGTGACCTTGGGAGCCCCCAATTAAGAAGCTGTTTCAGAGACCTCTGTGCCTGTATATAGTTAACCATTTACTGCTCAATAATCACTGGGAGCAGGGGACGGGCAGTGTGGTCCGGGAGCCCCCAATTAAAAAGCTGTTTCAGAGACCTCTGTGCCTGTATATAGTTAACCATTTACTGCTCAATAATCCCTGGGAGGAGGGTCAGTCAGTGTGGCCTCGAGAGCCCCCAATTCAACAGCTGTTTCAGAGACCTCTGTGCTGTATATAGTTAACCATTTACTTATCAATAATCCCTGGGTGGAGGGTCACTCAGTGTGGCCTCGAGAGCCCCCAATTCAATAGCTGTTTCAGAGACCTTTGTGCTGTATATAGTTAACCATTTACTGCTCGATATTCCCTGGGAGCAGGAGTCAGGCAGTGTGGCTCCGGGAGCCCAAATTAAAAATCTGTTTCGGAGACCTCTGTGCTGTATATAGTTAACCATTTACTTATCAATAATCCCTGGGAGCAGGGAACAGGCAGTGTGGTCTGGGAGCTCCCAATTAAAAAGCTGTTTCAGAGACCTCTGTGCTGTATATAGTTAACCATTTACTTATCAATAATCCCTGGGAGCAGGGGTCAGGCAGTGTGGCCTCGGGAGCCCCCAATTAAAAAGCTGTTTCAGAGACCTCTGTGCCTGTTTATAGTTAACCATTTACTGCTCAATAATCCCTGGGAGCAGGGGACAGGCAGTGTGGTCCGGGAACCCCCAATTAAAAAGCTGTTTCAGAGACCTCTGTGCCTGTATATAGTTAACCATTTACTGCTCAATAATCCCTGGGAGGAGGGTCAGTCAGTGTGGCCTCGAGAGCCCCCAATTCAACAGCTGTTTCAGAGACCTCTGTGCTGTATATAGTTAACCATTTACTTATCAATAATCCCTGGGTGGAGGGTCACTCAGTGTGGCCTCGAGAGCCCCCAATTCAATAGCTGTTTCAGAGACCTTTGTGCTGTATATAGTTAACCATTTACTGCTAAATAATCCCTGGGAGCAGGGGACAGGCAGTGTGGTCCGGGAACCCCCAATTAAAAAGCTGTTTCAGAGACCTCTGTGCTGTATATAGTTAACCATTTACTGCTCAATAATCCCTGGGAGCAGGGGACAGGCAGTGTGGCTCCGGGAACCCCCAATTAAAAAGCTGTTTCAGAGACCTCTGTGCCTGTATATAGTTAACCATTTACTGCTCAATAATCCCTGGGAGCAGGGGATAGGCAGTGTGGCCTCGGGAGCCCCCAGTTAAAAAGGTGTTTCAGATACCTCTGTGCTGTATATAGTTAACCATTTACTGCTCAATAATCCCTGGGAGCAGGGGACAGGCAGTGTGGCCTCGGGAGCCGCCAATTAAAAAGCTGTTTCAGAGACCTCTGTGCCTGTTTATAGTTCACCATTTACTTCTCTTTTTTACCAGAGAGGATACAGCCAGAGTGAGACACCAGAGAGTGAGTTTGTGAATTTGAATCTCGGTGGGAAGTCGAAGCTGGATGGGGAGGAGGTGCTTTTTTATCCCTGGTAAGTGTCTGGGAAGTAGTGTATTTTTTTTCATTGTCTAATTAATTTATTTTTTCTTTCGTGTTTTGGAATTGTAGTTGTATAAGTTTACCTAATGTTTAAGACATGGCAGGAGATCTCAGACCCGTGTCATGCTCCTCGCGTGCGATGTGGGAGCTTAGGGACACGTCCACTGTCCCTGGCTCCTTCACGCGCAAGAAGTGTGTCCAGTTGCAGCTCCTGTTAGACCGCTTGACGGCTCTGGAGCTGCGGATGGACTCACTTTGGAGCATCCGCGATGCTGAGGACGTCGTGGATAGCACGTTTAGCGAGTTGGTGACACCGCAGGTGAAAGGTACTGAGGGAGATAGAAAATGGGTGACCAAAAGACAGAGCAAGAGTAGGAAGGCAGTGCAGGTGTCCTCTGCGGTCATCTCCCTGCAAAACAGATATACCGCTTTGGATACTGTTGAGGGAGATGGCTCACCAGGGGAAGGCAGCAGCAGCCAGGTTCATGGCACCGTGGCTGGCTCTGCTGCGCAGCTGGGCAGGAAGAAGAATGGCAGGGCTATAGTGATAGGGGACTCAATCGTAAGGGGACTAGGCAGGCGGTTCTGCGGACGAAATCGAGACTCCAGGATGGTATGTTACCTCCCTGGTGCAAGGGTCAAGGATGTCCCGGAGCGGCTGCAGGACATTCTGGGGGAGGGGGGGGGGGGGGACAGCCAGCTGTCGTGGTGCACATAGGCACCAACGATATAGGTAAAAAGCAGGACGAGGTCCTACAAGTTGAATTCAGGGAGTTAGGATTTAAACTAAAAAGTAGGGCCTCAAAAGTAGTAATCTCAGGATTGCTACCAGTGCCACGAGCTAATCAGACTAGGAATGTCAGGATAGATAGGATGAATGCATAGCTCGAGAGATGGTGCAAGGGGGAGGGATTCACATTCCTGGGGCATTGGAACCGGTTCTGGAGGATGTGGGACCAGTACAAACCTGACGGTCTGCACCTAGGCAGGACTGGAACCGATGTCCTGGGGGAGTGGGGGGGGGGGGGGGCGGCGGGGGTTGCTAGAGCTGTTGGGGACAGTTTAACCTCATGTGGAAGGGGGATGGGAACCGATGCAGGAAGTTGGAAGGTAGTAAAACAGGGACAGAAATAAAAGGCAGTCAGGGGGAAAGTGTAAGGCAGAGAAGCCAGAGTCAAAAATCAAAAAGGGCGACAGTACAAGGTACAGTGACTGAGGGGAGCTCAGTGAATAGGACCAGGAATACTAAAAGGAATAAAACGGGAAGTGAAAACATTAATGGTAAGCAACGCGGCAGGTTGTTACAGGAAGATATGGGTTCGACGACAAGGAAAATTAGGAGAAATGTTAAGAGGAAATATAACTTAGGAGAGGTTACTGATCGAGGTATTAAGATTCAGAACAGAGGTAAAAAAGCCAACATAAGTGTACTTTACCTGAATGCTCGTAGTATTCGGAATAGGGTAAATGAGTTGATGGTGCAAATCATCGTGAATGACGATGATTTAGTGGCCATTACTGAAACATGGTTAAAGGATGGTCACGACTGGGAGTTAAATATCCGAGGGTATCAAACTTTTCGGAAGGACAGAGTGGATGGTAAGGGAGGTGGTGTAGCTCTGTTATTTAAGGATGACATCCGGGCAACAGTAAGGATGGCATCGGTGCTATGGAGGATAAGGTTGAATCCATTTGGGTGGAAATCAGGAACAGTAAGGCGAAAAAGACACTGATAGGAGTAGTCTATAGGCCACCAAATAGTAACATTATGGTGGGGCTGGCAATAAACAAATAAATAACAGATGCATGTAGAAATGGTACAGCGGTTATCATGGGGGATTTTAATCTACATGTCGATTGGTTTAACCACGTCGGTCAAGGCAGCCTTGAGGAGGAGTTTATAGAATGTATCCGCGATAGTTTCCTTGAACAGTATGTAATGGAACCTACAAGGGAACAAGCGGTCCTAGATCTGGTCCTGTGTCATGAGACAGGATTGATTCAGGATCTCATAGTTAGGGATCCTCTCGGAAGCAGCGATCACAATATGGTGGAATTTAAAATACAGATGGAGGGTGAGAAGGTAAAATCAAACACTAGTGTTTTGTGCTTAAGCAAAGGAGATTACAATGGGATGAGAGACAAACTAATTAAGTTGGACTGGGAGCAAAGACTTTATGGTGGAACAGTTGAGGAACAATGGAGAACCTTCCAAGTGGTTTTTCACGCTGCTGAGCAAAGGTTTATACCAACAAAAAGGAAAGACGGTAGAAAGAGGGAAAATCGACCGTGGATAGCTAAGGAAATAAGGGAGAGTATCAAATTGAAGGAAAAAGCATACAAAGTGGCAAACATTAGTGGGAGACTAGAGGACTGGGAAATCTTTAGGGGGCAACAGAAAGCTACTAAAAATGCTATAAAGAAGAGTCAGATAGATTATGCGAGTAAACTTGCTCAGACTATAACAACTGATAATAAAAGTTTCTGCAAATATATAAAACAAAAAACACTGGCTAAGGTAAATATTAGTCCTTTAGAGGATGAGAAAGGAGATTTAATAATGGGAGATGATGAAATGGCTGAGGAACTGAACAGGTTTATTGGGTCGGTCTTCACAGTGGAAGACACAAATAACATGCCAGTGACTGATGGAAATGAGGCTATGACAGGTGTGGACCTTGAGATGATTATCATCACGAAGCTAATGGGCTAAAGGTAGACAAGTCTCCTGGCCCTGATGGAATGCATCGCAGAGTACTAAAAGAGATGGCTAGGGAAATTGAAAATGCACTAGTGATAATTTACCAAAATTCACTAGACTCTGGGGTGGTCCCGGCGGATTGGAAATTAGCAAACGTGACACCACTGTTTAAAAAAGGAGGTAGGCAGAAAGCGGGTAATTTTAGGCCAGTGAGCTTAACGTCGGTAGTAGAGAAGATGCTGGAATCTATCATCAAGGAAGAAATAGCGAGGCATCTGGATAGAAATTGTCCCATTGGGCAGACGCAGCATGGGTTCATAAAGAGCAGATCGTGCCTAACTAATTTAGTGAAATTTTTTGAGACATTAACAGTGCGGTAGATAACGGGGAGCCAATGGATGTGGTATCTCTGGATTTCCAGAAAGCCTTTGACAAGGTGCCTCACAAAAGGTTGTTGCATAAGATAAAGATGCATGGCATCAAAGGGAAAGTATTAGCGTGGATGGAGGATTGGTTAATTAATAGAAAGCAAAGAGTGGGGATTAATGGGTGTTTCTCTGGTTGGCAATCAGTAGCTAGTGGTGTCCCTCAGGGATCAGTGTTGGGCCCACAACTGTTCACAATTTACAGAGATGATTTGGAGTTGGGGACCAAGGGAAATGTATCCAAGTTTGCAGACGACACTAAGATAAGTGGTAAAGCGAAAAGTGCAGAGGATACTGGAAGTCTGCAGAGGGATTTGGATAGGCTAAGTGAATGGGCAAGGGTCTGGCAGATGGAATACAGTGTTGAAAAATGTGAGATTATCCATTTTGGTAGGAATAACAGCAAAAGGGATTATTATTTAAATGATAAAATATTAAAACAAACTGCTGTGCAGAGAGACCTGGGTGTGCTAGTGCATGAGCCACAAAAAGTTGGTTTACAGGTGCAACAGGTGATTAAGAAGGCAAATGAAATTTTGTCCTTCATTGCTAGAGTAAAACCTACAGAAACCCATCCCCAGCATTTCCACTCATCTCCCAATAACACAACCTGCAGAAATCCATCCTCAGCATTTCAAATCACCTCCCAATAACACAACCTGCAGAAACCCATCCTCAGCATCTTCACTCACCTTCCAATAACACAACCTGCAGAAACCCATCCTCAGCATCTCCACTCACCTCCCAATAACACAACCTGCAGAAACCCATCCTCAGCAACTTCACTAACCTTACAATAACACAACCTGCAGAAACCCATTCTCAGCAACTTAACGAACCTTCCAAAAACACAACCTGCAGAAATCCATTCTCAGCATTTCCACTCACCTCCCAATAACACAACCTGCAGAAACCCATCCTCAGCATCTTCACTAAACTCCCAAAACACAACCAACAGAATACCATCCTCAGCAGCTCCACTCACCCCCAATAACACAACCTGCAGAAACCCATCATCAGCATCTCCACTCACCTCCCAATAACAAAACCTGCAGAAACACATCCTCAGCATCTTCACTCACCTCCCAATAACAAAACCTGCAGAAAACCATCCTCAGCATCTTCACTCACCTCCCAATAACACAACCTGCAGCTACCCATCCTCAGCATCTCCACTAACCTCCCAATAACAAAACCTGCAGAAACCCATCATCAGCATCTTCACTCACCTTCCAATTATACAACCTGCAGAAACCCTTCCTCAGCATCTCGACTCACCTCCCAATAACACAACCTGCAGAAACCCATCCTCAGCATCTTCACTCAACTTCCAATAAGACAACCTTTAGAAACCCTTCCTCAGCATCTTCACTCACCCCCCAATAACACAACCTGCAGAAACCCATCCTCAGCATCTCCACTCACCTCCCAATAACACAACCTGCAGAAACCCATCCTCAGCATCTCAACTAATCTCCCAATAACACAACCTGCAGAAACCCATCATCAGCATCTTCATTAACCTCCCAATAACACAACCTGCAGAAACCCATCCTCAGCATCTTCACTCACCTTCCAATAACACAACCTGCAGAAACCCATCCTCAGCATCTTCACTCACCTCCCAATAACACAATCTGCAGAAACCCATCCTCAGCATCTCCACTCACCTCCCAATAACACAACCTGCAGAAACCCATCCTCAGCATCTCCACTCACCTCCCAATAACACAACCTGCAGAAATCAATCCTCAGCATCTCAACTAACCTCCCAGTAACACAACCTGCAGAAACCCATCCTCAGCATCTTCACTCAACTTCCAATAACACAACCTGCAGAAACCCAGCCTCAGCATCTCCACTCACCTTCCAATAACACAACCTGCAGAAACCCATCCTCAGCATCTCCACTCACCTCTCAATAACGCAACCTGCAGAAACCCATCCTCAGCATCGCCACTCACCTCCCAATAACACAACCTGCAGAAACCCATCCTCAGCATCTCAACTAACCTCCCAATAACACAACCTGCAGAAACCCATCCTGAGCATCTTCACTCACCTCCCAATAAGACAACCTGCAGAAACCCATCCTCAGCATCTCCACTCACCTCCCAATAACACAACCTGCAGAAATCCATCCTCAGCATCTTCACTAACCTCCCAATAACACAACCTGCAGAAATCCATCCTCAGCATCTTCATTCACCTCCCAATAACACAACCTGCAGAAACCCATCCTCAGCATCTCCACTCACCTCCCAATAACACAACCTGCAGAAACCCATCCTCAGCGTCTCCAATCACCTCCCAATAACACAACCTGCAGAAACTGTCCTCAGCATCTTCACTAACCTTCCAATAACACAACCTGCAGAAACCCATCCTCAGCAACCCCACTAACCTTCCAATAACACAACCTGCAGAAACCCATCCTCAGCATCTTCATTCACCTTCCAATAACACAACCTGCAGAAACCCATCCTCAGCATCTCCACTCACCTCCCAATTACACAACCTGCAGAAACCCATCCTCAGCATCTACAATCACCTCCCAATAAGACAACCTGCAGAAACCCATCCTCAGCATCTCCACTCACCTCCCAATTACACAACCTGCAGAAACCCATCCTCAGCATCGCCACTCACCTCCCAATAACACAACCTGTAGAAACCCATCCTCAGCATCTCAACTAACCTCCCAATAACACAACCTGCAGAAACCCATCCTCAGCATCTCCACTCACCTCCCAATAACACAACCTGCAGAAACCCATCCTCAGCATCTTCACTAACCTTACAATAACACAACCTGCAGAAACCCATTCTCAGCAACTTCACTAACCTTCCAATAACACAACCTGCAGAAATCCATTCTCAGCATTTCCAGTCATCTCCCAATAACACAACCTGCAGAAACCCATCCTCAGCATCTTCACTAACCTTACAATAACACAACCTTCAGAAACCCATTCTCAGCACCTCTACTCACCTCCCAATAACACAACCTGCAGAAACCCATCCTCAGCATCTCCACTCACCTCCCAATAACACAACCTGCAGAAACCCATCCTCAGCATCTCCAATCACCTTCCAATAACACAACCTGCAGAACCCCATCCTCAGCATCTTCACTCACCTCCCAATAACACAACCTGCAGAAACACATCCTCCGCATCTTCACTCACCTCCCAATAACACAACCTGCAGAAACCCATCCTCAGCATCTTCACTAAACTCCCAAAACACAACCAACAGAATACCATCCTCAGCAGCTCCACTCACCCCCAATAACACAACCTGCAGAAACCCATCATCAGCATCTCCACTCACCTCCCAATAACAAAACCTGCAGAAACCCATCCTCAGCATCTTCACTCACCTTCCAATAAGACAACCTTTAGAAACCCATCCTCAGCATCTCCACTCACCTCCCAATAACACAACCTGCAGAAACCCATCCTCAGCATCTTCACTCAACTTCCAATAAGACAACCTTTAGAAACCCTTCCTCAGCATCTTCACTCACCCCCCAATAACACAACCTGCAGAAACCCATCCTCAGCATCTCCACTCACCTCCCAATAACACAACCTGCAGAAACCCATCCTCAGTATCTCAACTAATCTCCCAATAACACAACCTGCAAAAACCCATCTTCAGCATCTTCACTAACCTTCCAATAACACAAACTACAGAAACCCATCCTCAGCATCTCCACTCACCTCCCAATAACACAACCTGCAAAAACCCATCCTCAGCGTCTCCAATCACCTCCCAATAACACAACCTGCAGAAACCGTCCTCAGCATCTTCACTAACCTTCCAATAACACAACCTGCAGAAACCCATCCTCAGCATCTCCACTCACCTCCCAATAACACAACCTGCAGAAACCCATCCTCAGCATCTTCACTAACCTTACAATAACACAACCTGCAGAAACCCATTCTCAGCAACTTCACTAACCTTCCAATAACACAACCTGCAGAAATCCATTCTCAGCATTTCCAGTCATCTCCCAATAACACAACCTGCAGAAACCCATCCTCAGCATCTTCACTAACCTTACAATAACACAACCTTCAGAAACCCATTCTCAGCACCTCTACTCACCTCCCAATAACACAACCTGCAGAAACCCATCCTCAGCATCTCCACTCACCTCCCAATAACACAACCTGCAGAAACCCATCCTCAGCATCTCCAATCACCTTCCAATAACACAACCTGCAGAACCCCATCCTCAGCATCTTCACTCACCTCCCAATAACACAACCTGCAGAAACCCATCCTCAGCATCTTCACTCACCTTCCAATAGCACAACCTGCAGAAACCCATCCTCAGCATCTCCACTCACCTCCCAATAACACAACCTGCAGAAACCCATCCTCAGCATCTTCACTAACCTTCCAATAGCACAACCTGCAGAAACCCATCCTCAGCATCTTCACCCACCTCCCAATAACACAATCTGCAGAAAACCATCCTCAGCATCTTCAGTAACCTTCCAATAACACAACCTGCAGAAACCCATCCTCAGCATCTTCACTCACCTTCCAATAACACAACCTGCAGAGACCCATCCTCTGCATCTTCACTAACCTCCCAATAACACAACCTGCAGAAACACATCCTCCGCATCTTCACTCACCTCCCAATAACACAACCTGCAGAAACCCATCCTCAGCATCTTCACTAAACTCCCAAAACACAACCAACAGAATACCATCCTCAGCAGCTCCACTCACCCCCAATAACACAACCTGCAGAAACCCATCATCAGCATCTCCACTCACCTCCCAATAACAAAACCTGCAGAAACCCATCCTCAGCATCTTCACTCACCTTCCAATAAGACAACCTTTAGAAACCCATCCTCAGCATCTCCACTCACCTCCCAATAACACAACCTGCAGAAACCCATCCTCAGCATCTTCACTCAACTTCCAATAAGACAACCTTTAGAAACCCTTCCTCAGCATCTTCACTCACCCCCCAATAACACAACCTGCAGAAACCCATCCTCAGCATCTCCACTCACCTCCCAATAACACAACCTGCAGAAACCCATCCTCAGTATCTCAACTAATCTCCCAATAACACAACCTGCAAAAACCCATCTTCAGCATCTTCACTAACCTTCCAATAACACAAACTACAGAAACCCATCCTCAGCATCTCCACTCACCTCCCAATAACACAACCTGCAAAAACCCATCCTCAGCGTCTCCAATCACCTCCCAATAACACAACCTGCAGAAACCGTCCTCAGCATCTTCACTAACCTTCCAATAACACAACCTGCAGAAACCCATCCTCAGCATCTCCACTAACCTTCCAATTACACAACCTGCAGAAACCCATCCTCAGCATCTACAATCACCTCCCAATAAGACAACCTGCAGAAAACCATCCTCAGCATCTCCACTCACCTCCCAATTACACAACCTGCAGAAACCCATCCTCAGCATCGCCACTCAACTCCCAATAACACAAACTGTAGAAACCCATCCTCAGCATCTCAACTAACCTCCCAATAACACAACCTGCAGAAACCCATCCTCAGCATCTCCACTCACCTCCCAATAACACAACCTGCAGAAACCCATCCTCAGCATCTTCACTAACCTTACAATAACACAACCTGCAGAAACCCATTCTCAGCAACTTCACTAACCTTCTAATAACACAACCTGCAGAAATCCATTCTCAGCATTTCCAGTCATCTCCCAATAACACAACCTGCAGAAACCCATCCTCAGCATCTTCACTAACCTTACAATAACACAACCTGCAGAAACCCATTCTCAGCACCTCCACTCACCTCCCAATAACACAACCTGCAGAAACCCATCCTCAGCATCTCCACTCACCTCCCAATAACACAACCTGCAGAAACCCATCCTCAGCATCTTCACTCACCTCCCAATAACACAACCTGCAGAAACCCATCCTCAGCATCTTCACTCACCTTCCAATAGCACAACCTGCAGAAACCCATCCTCAGCATCTCCACTCACCTCCCAATAACACAACCTGCAGAAACCCATCCTCAGCATCTTCACTAACCTTCCAATAGCACAACCTGCAGAAACCCATCCTCAGCATCTTCACTCACCTTCCAATAACACAACCTTCAGAAACCCATCCTCAGCATCTCCACTCACCTCCCAATAACGCAAACTGCATAAACCCTTCCTCAGCATCTCCACTCACCTTCCAATAACACAACCTGCAGAAACCCATCCTCAGCATCGCCACTCACCTCCCAATAACACAACCTGCAGAAACCCATTCTCAGCATCTCAACTAACCTCCCAATAACACAACCTGCAGAAACCCATCCTCAGCATATCAACTAACCTCCCAATAACACAACCTGCAGAAACCCATCCTGAGCAACTTCACTCACCTCCCAATAAGACAACCTGCAGAAACCCATCCTCAGCATCTCCACGCACATTCCAATAACACAACCTGCAGAAACCCATCCTCAGCATCTTCACTCACCTCCCAATAACACAACCTGCAGAAATCCATCCTCAGCATCTCCACTCACCTCCCAATAACACAACCTGCAGAAACCCATCCTCAGCATCTCCACTCACCTCCCAATAACACAACCTGCAGAAACCCATCCTCAGCGTCTCCAATCACCTCCCAATAACACAACCTGCAGAAACCGTCCTCAGCCTCTTCACTAACCTTCCAATAACACAACCTGCAGAAACCCATACTCAGCATCTCCACTCACCTCCCAAATATACAACCTGCAGTAAACCATCCTCAGCATCTACAATCACCTCCCAATAAGACAACCTGCAGAACCCCATCCTCAGCATCTCCAGTCACCTCCCAATTACACAACCTGCAGAAACCCATCCTCAGCATCGCCACTCACCTCCCAATAACACAACCTGCGGAAACCCATCCTCAGCATCTTCACTAAACTCCCAAAACACAACCAACAGAATACCATCCTCAGCAGCTCCACTCACCCCCAATAACACAACCTGCAGAAACCCATCATCAGCATCTCCACTCACCTCCCAATAACAAAACCTGCAGAAACCCATCCTCAGCATTTCCACTCACCTCCCAATAACACAACCTGCAGAAACCCATCCTCAGCATCTCCAATCACCTTCCAATAACACAACCTGCAGAAACCCATCCTCAGCATCTTCACTCACCTCCCAATAACACAACCTGCAGAAACCCATCCTCAGCATCTTCACTCACCTTCCAGTAGCACAACATGCAGAAACCCATCCTCAGCATCTCCACTCACCTCCCAATAACACAACCTGCAGAAACCCATCCTCAGCATCTTCACTAACCTTCCAATAGCACAACCTGCAGAAACCCATCCTCAGCATCTTCACTCACCTTCCAATAACACAACCTTCAGAAACCCATCCTCAGCATCTCCACTCACCTCCCAATAACGCAACCTGCATAAACCCTTCCTCAGCATCTCCACTCACCTTCCAATAACACAACCTGCAGAAACCCATCCTCACCATCGCCACTCAGCTCCCAATAACACAACCTGCAGAAACCCATCCTCAGCATCTCAACTAACCTCCCAATAACACAACCTGCAGAAACCCATCCTGAGCATCTTCACCCACCTCCCAATAAGACAACCTGCAGAAACCCATCCTCAGCATCTCCACGCACCTTCCAATAACACAACCTGCAGAAACCCATCCTCAGCATCTTCACTCACCTCCCAATAACACAACCTGCAGAAATCCATCCTCAGCATCTCCACTCACCTCCCAATAACACAACCTGCAGAAACCCATCCTCAGCATCTCCACTCACCTCCCAATAACACAACCTGCAGAAACCCATCCTCAGCGTCTCCAATCACCTCCCAATAACAATACCTGCAGAAACCGTCCTCAGCCTCTTCACTAACCTTCCAATAACACAACCTGCAGAAACCCATACTCAGCATCTCCACTCACCTCCCAAATATACAACCTGCAGTAAACCATCCTCAGCATCTACAATCACCTCCCAATAAGACAACCTGCAGAAACCCATCCTCAGCATCTCTAGTCACCTCCCAATTACACAACCTGCAGAAACCTATCCTCAGCATCGCCACTCACCTCCCAATAACACAACCTGCGGAAACCCATCCTCAGCATCTTCACTAAACTCCCAAAACACAACCAACAGAATACCATCCTCAGCAGCTCCACTCACCCCCAATAACACAACCTGCAGAAACCCATCATCAGCATCTCCACTCACCTCCCAATAACAAAACCTGCAGAAACCCATCCTCAGCATCTTCACTCACCTTCCAATAACACAACCTGCAGAAACCCATCCTCAGCATCTCCACTCACCTCCCAATAACACAACCTGCAGCTACCCATCCTCAGCATCTCGACTCACCTCCCAATAACACAACCTGCAGAAACCCATCCTCAGCATCTTCACTCAACTTCCAATAAGACAACCTTTAGAAACCCTTCCTCAGCATCTCCACTCACCCCCCAATAACACAACCTGCAGAAACCCATCCTCAGCATCTCCACTCACCTCCCAATAACACAACCTGCAGAAACCCATCCTCAGTATCTCAACTAATCTCCCAATAACACAACCTGCAAAAACCCATCTTCAGCATCTTCACTCACCTTCCAATAACACAAACTACAGAAACCCATCCTCAGCATCTCCACTCACCTCCCAATAACACAACCTGCAGAAACCCATCCTCAGCGTCTCCAATCACTTCCCAATAACACAACCTGCAGAAACCGTCCTCAGCATCTTCACTAACCTTCCAATAACACAACCTGCAGAAACACATCCTCAGCAACTCCACTAACCTTCCAATAACACATCCTGCAGAAACCCATCCTCAGCATCTTCATTCACCTTCCAATAACACAACCTGCAGAAACCCATCCTCAGCATCTCCACTCACCTACCAATTACACAACCTGCAGAAACCCATCCTAAGCATCTACAATCACCTCCCAATAAGACAACCTGCAGAACCCCATCCTCAGCATCTCGACTCACCTCCCAATTACACAACCTGCAGAAACCCATCCTCAGCATCGCCACTCATCTCCCAATATCACAACCTGTAGAAACCCATCCTCAGCATCTCAACTAACCTCCCAATAACACAACCTGCAGAAACCCATCCTCAGCATCTCCACTCACCTACCAATAACACAACCTGCAGAAACCCATCCTCAGCATCTTCACTAACCTTACAATAACACAACCTGCAGAAACCCATTCTCAGCAACTTCACTAACCTTCCAATAACACAACCTGCAGAAATCCATTCTCAGCATTTCCAGTCATCTCCCAATAACACAACCTGCAGAAACCCATCCTCAGCATCTTCACTAACCATACAATAACACAACCTGCAGAAACCCATTCTCAGCACCTCCACTCACCTCCCAATAACACAACCTGCAGAAACCCATCCTCAGCATCTCCACTCACCTCCCAATAACACAACCTGCAGAAACCCATCCTCAGCATCTCCAATCACCTTCCAATAACACAACCTGCAGAAACCCATCCTCAGCATCTTCACTCACCTCCCAATAACACAACCTGCAGAAACCCATCCTCAGCATCTTCACTCACCTTCCAATAGCACAACCTGCAGAAACCCATCCTCAGCATCTCCACTCACCTCCCAATAACACAACCTGCAGAAACCCATCCTCAGCATCTTCACTAACCTTCCAATAGCACAACCTGCAGAAACCCATCCTCAGCATCTTCACTCACCTTCCAATAACACAAACTTCAGAAACCCACCCTCAGCATCTCCACTCACCTCCCAATAACGCAACCTGCATAAACCCTTCCTAAGCATCTCCACTCACCTCCCAAATATACAACCTGCAGTAACCCATCCTCAGCATCTACAATCACCTCCCAATAAGACAACCTGCAGAACCCCATCCTCAGCATCTACACTCACCTCCCAATTACACAACCTGCAGAAACCCATCCTCAGCATCGCCACTCACCTCCCAATAACACAACCTGCGGAAACCCATCCTCAGTGTCTCAACTAACCTCCCAATAACACAACCTGCAGAAACCCATCCTGAGCATCTTCACTCACCTCCCAATAAGACAACCTGCAGAAACCCATCCTCAGCATCTCCACGCACCTTCCAATAACACAACCTGCAGAAACCCATCCTCAGCATCTTCACTCACCTCCCAATAACACAACCTGCAGAAACCCATCCTCAGCATCTTCACTCACCACCCAATAACAGAACCTGCAGAAATCCATCCTCAGCATCTTCATTCGCCTCCCAATAACACAACCTGCAGAAACCCATCCTCAGCATCTCCACTCACCTCCCAATAACACAACCTGCAGAAACCCATCCTCAGCGTCTCCAATCACCTCCCAATAACACAAACTGCAGAAACCCATCCTCAGCATCTCCACTCACCTCCCAATAACACAACCTGCAGAAACCCAACTTCAGCATCTCCACTCACCTCCCAATAACACAACCTGCAGAAACCGTCCTCAGCATCTTCACTAACCTTCCAATAACACAACCTGCAGAAACCCATCCTCAGCATCTCCACTCACCTCCCAATTACACAACCTGCAGAAACCCATCCTCAACATCTACAATCACCTCCCAATAACACAACCTGCAGAAACACATCCTCAGCATCTCCACTCACCTCCCAATGAGACAACCTGCAGAAACCCATCCTCAGCATCTTCACTCACCTCCCAATAACACAACCTGAAGAAACCCATCCTCAGCATCTCCACTCACCTCCCAATTACACAACCTGCAGAAACCCATCCTCAACATCTACAATCACCTCCCAATAACACAACCTGCAGAAACACATCCTCAGCATCTCCACTCACCTCCCAATGAGACAACCTGCAGAAACCCATCCTCAGCATCTTCACTCACCTCCCAATAACACAACCTGAAGAAACCCATCCTCAGCATCTCCACTCACCTCCCAATAACACAACCTGCAGAAACCCATCCTCAGCATCTCCACTCACCTCCCAATAACGCAACCTGCAGAAACCCATCCTCAGCATCTTCACTCACCTTCCAATAACACAAACTTCAGAAACCCACCCTCAGCATCTCCACTCACCTCCCAATAACGCAACCTGCATAAACCCTTCCTAAGCATCTCCACTCACCTCCCAAATATACAACCTGCAGTAACCCATCCTCAGCATCTACAATCACCTCCCAATAAGACAACCTGCAGAACCCCATCCTCAGCATCTACACTCACCTCCCAATTACACAACCTGCAGAAACCCATCCTCAGCATCGCCACTCACCTCCCAATAACACAACCTGCGGAAACCCATCCTCAGTATCTCAACTAACCTCCCAATAACACAACCTGCAGAAACCCATCCTGAGCATCTTCACTCACCTCCCAATAAGACAACCTGCAGAAACCCATCCTCAGCATCTCCACGCACCTTCCAATAACACAACCTGCAGAAACCCATCCTCAGCATCTTCACTCACCTCCCAATAACACAACCTGCAGAAACCCATCCTCAGCATCTTCACTCACCACCCAATAACAGAACCTGCAGAAATCCATCCTCAGCATCTTCATTCGCCTCCCAATAACACAACCTGCAGAAACCCATCCTCAGCATCTCCACTCACCTCCCAATAACACAACCTGCAGAAACCCATCCTCAGCGTCTCCAATCACCTCCCAATAACACAAACTGCAGAAACCCATCCTCAGCATCTCCACTCACCTCCCAATAACACAACCTGCAGAAACCCAACTTCAGCATCTCCACTCACCTCCCAATAACACAACCTGCAGAAACCGTCCTCAGCATCTTCACTAACCTTCCAATAACACAACCTGCAGAAACCCATCCTCAGCATCTCCACTCACCTCCCAATTACACAACCTGCAGAAACCCATCCTCAACATCTACAATCACCTCCCAATAACACAACCTGCAGAAACACATCCTCAGCATCTCCACTCACCTCCCAATGAGACAACCTGCAGAAACCCATCCTCAGCATCTTCACTCACCTGCCAATAACACAACCTGAAGAAACCCATCCTCAGCATCTCCACTCACCTCCCAATTACACAACCTGCAGAAACCCATCCTCAACATCTACAATCACCTCCCAATAACACAACCTGCAGAAACACATCCTCAGCATCTCCACTCACCTCCCAATGAGACAACCTGCAGAAACCCATCCTCAGCATCTTCACTCACCTCCCAATAACACAACCTGAAGAAACCCATCCTCAGCATCTCCACTCACCTCCCAATAACACAACCTGCAGAAACCCATCCTCAGCATCTCCACTCACCTCCCAATAACGCAACCTGCAGAAACCCATCCTCAGCATCTCCACTCACCTTCCAATAACACAACCTGCAGAAACCCATCCTCAGCATCGCCACTCACCTCCCAATAACACAACCTGCAGAAACCCATCCTCAGCATCTCAACTAACCTCCCAATAACACAACCTGCAGAAACCCATCCTGAGCATCTTCACTCACCTCCCAATAAGACAACCTGCAGAAACCCATCCTCAGCATCTCCACTCACCTCCCAATAACACAACCTGCAGAAATCCATCCTCAGCATCTTCACTCACCTCCCAATAACACAACCTGCAGAAATCCATCCTCAGCATCTTCATTCACCTCCCAATAACACAACCTGCAGAAACCCATCCTCAGCATCTCCACTCACCTCCCAATAACACAACCTGCAGAAACCCATCCTCAGCGTCTCCAATCACCTCCCAATAACACAATCTGCAGAAACCGTCCTCAGCATCTTCACTAACCTTCCAATAACACAACCTGCAGAAACCCATCCTCAGCAACTCCACTGACCTTCCAATAACACAACCTGCAGAAACCCATCCTCAGCATCTTAATTCACCTTCCAATAACACAACCTGCAGAAACCCATCCTCAGCATCTCCACTAACCTCCCAATTACACAACCTGCAGAAAACCATCCTCAGCATCTACAATCACCTCCCAATAAGACAACCTGCAGAAACCCATCCTCAGCATCTCCACTCACCTCCCAATTACACAACCTGCAGAAACCCATCCTCAGCATCGCCACTCACCTCCCAATAACACAACCTGTAGAAACCCATCCTCAGCATCTCAACTAACCTCCCAATAACACAACCTGCAGAAACCCATCCTCAGCATCTCCACTCACCTCCCAATAACACAATCTGCAGAAACCCATCCTCAGCATCTTCACTAACCTTACAATAACACAACCTGCAGAAACCCTTTCTCAGCAACTTCACTAACCTTCCAATAACACAACCTGCAGAAATCCATTCTCAGCATTTCCAGTCATCTCCCAATAACACAACCTGCAGAAACCCATCCTCAGCATCGTCACTAACCTTACAATAACACAACCTGCAGAAACCCATTCTCAGCACCTCCACTCACCTCCCAATAACACAACCTGCAGAAACCCATCCTCAGCATCTCCACTCACCTCCCAATAACACAACCTGCAGAAACCCATCCTCAGCATCTCCAATCACCTTCCAATAACACAACCTGCAGAAACCCATCCTCAGCATCTTCACTCACCTCCCAATAACACAACCTGCAGAAACCCATCCTCAGCATCTTCACTCACCTCCCAATAACACAACCTGCAGAAACACATCCTCAGCATCTCCACTCACCTCCCAATGAGACAACCTGCAGAAACCCATCCTCAGCATCTTCACTCACCTCCCAATAACACAACCTGAAGAAACCCATCCTCAGCATCTCCACTCACCTCCCAATTACACAACCTGCAGAAACCCATCCTCAACATCTACAATCACCTCCCAATAACACAACCTGCAGAAACACATCCTCAGCATCTCCACTCACCTCCCAATGAGACAACCTGCAGAAACCCATCCTCAGCATCTTCACTCACCTCCCAATAACACAACCTGAAGAAACCCATCCTCAGCATCTCCACTCACCTCCCAATAACACAACCTGCAGAAACCCATCCTCAGCATCTCCACTCACCTCCCAATAACGCAACCTGCAGAAACCCATCCTCAGCATCTTCACTCACCTTCCAATAACACAAACTTCAGAAACCCACCCTCAGCATCTCCACTCACCTCCCAATAACGCAACCTGCATAAACCCTTCCTAAGCATCTCCACTCACCTCCCAAATATACAACCTGCAGTAACCCATCCTCAGCATCTACAATCACCTCCCAATAAGACAACCTGCAGAACCCCATCCTCAGCATCTACACTCACCTCCCAATTACACAACCTGCAGAAACCCATCCTCAGCATCGCCACTCACCTCCCAATAACACAACCTGCGGAAACCCATCCTCAGTATCTCAACTAACCTCCCAATAACACAACCTGCAGAAACCCATCCTGAGCATCTTCACTCACCTCCCAATAAGACAACCTGCAGAAACCCATCCTCAGCATCTCCACGCACCTTCCAATAACACAACCTGCAGAAACCCATCCTCAGCATCTTCACTCACCTCCCAATAACACAACCTGCAGAAACCCATCCTCAGCATCTTCACTCACCACCCAATAACAGAACCTGCAGAAATCCATCCTCAGCATCTTCATTCGCCTCCCAATAACACAACCTGCAGAAACCCATCCTCAGCATCTCCACTCACCTCCCAATAACACAACCTGCAGAAACCCATCCTCAGCGTCTCCAATCACCTCCCAATAACACAAACTGCAGAAACCCATCCTCAGCATCTCCACTCACCTCCCAATAACACAACCTGCAGAAACCCAACTTCAGCATCTCCACTCACCTCCCAATAACACAACCTGCAGAAACCGTCCTCAGCATCTTCACTAACCTTCCAATAACACAACCTGCAGAAACCCATCCTCAGCATCTCCACTCACCTCCCAATTACACAACCTGCAGAAACCCATCCTCAACATCTACAATCACCTCCCAATAACACAACCTGCAGAAACACATCCTCAGCATCTCCACTCACCTCCCAATGAGACAACCTGCAGAAACCCATCCTCAGCATCTTCACTCACCTGCCAATAACACAACCTGAAGAAACCCATCCTCAGCATCTCCACTCACCTCCCAATTACACAACCTGCAGAAACCCATCCTCAACATCTACAATCACCTCCCAATAACACAACCTGCAGAAACACATCCTCAGCATCTCCACTCACCTCCCAATGAGACAACCTGCAGAAACCCATCCTCAGCATCTTCACTCACCTCCCAATAACACAACCTGAAGAAACCCATCCTCAGCATCTCCACTCACCTCCCAATAACACAACCTGCAGAAACCCATCCTCAGCATCTCCACTCACCTCCCAATAACGCAACCTGCAGAAACCCATCCTCAGCATCTCCACTCACCTTCCAATAACACAACCTGCAGAAACCCATCCTCAGCATCGCCACTCACCTCCCAATAACACAACCTGCAGAAACCCATCCTCAGCATCTCAACTAACCTCCCAATAACACAACCTGCAGAAACCCATCCTGAGCATCTTCACTCACCTCCCAATAAGACAACCTGCAGAAACCCATCCTCAGCATCTCCACTCACCTCCCAATAACACAACCTGCAGAAATCCATCCTCAGCATCTTCACTCACCTCCCAATAACACAACCTGCAGAAATCCATCCTCAGCATCTTCATTCACCTCCCAATAACACAACCTGCAGAAACCCATCCTCAGCATCTCCACTCACCTCCCAATAACACAACCTGCAGAAACCCATCCTCAGCGTCTCCAATCACCTCCCAATAACACAATCTGCAGAAACCGTCCTCAGCATCTTCACTAACCTTCCAATAACACAACCTGCAGAAACCCATCCTCAGCAACTCCACTGACCTTCCAATAACACAACCTGCAGAAACCCATCCTCAGCATCTTAATTCACCTTCCAATAACACAACCTGCAGAAACCCATCCTCAGCATCTCCACTAACCTCCCAATTACACAACCTGCAGAAAACCATCCTCAGCATCTACAATCACCTCCCAATAAGACAACCTGCAGAAACCCATCCTCAGCATCTCCACTCACCTCCCAATTACACAACCTGCAGAAACCCATCCTCAGCATCGCCACTCACCTCCCAATAACACAACCTGTAGAAACCCATCCTCAGCATCTCAACTAACCTCCCAATAACACAACCTGCAGAAACCCATCCTCAGCATCTCCACTCACCTCCCAATAACACAATCTGCAGAAACCCATCCTCAGCATCTTCACTAACCTTACAATAACACAACCTGCAGAAACCCTTTCTCAGCAACTTCACTAACCTTCCAATAACACAACCTGCAGAAATCCATTCTCAGCATTTCCAGTCATCTCCCAATAACACAACCTGCAGAAACCCATCCTCAGCATCGTCACTAACCTTACAATAACACAACCTGCAGAAACCCATTCTCAGCACCTCCACTCACCTCCCAATAACACAACCTGCAGAAACCCATCCTCAGCATCTCCACTCACCTCCCAATAACACAACCTGCAGAAACCCATCCTCAGCATCTCCAATCACCTTCCAATAACACAACCTGCAGAAACCCATCCTCAGCATCTTCACTCACCTCCCAATAACACAACCTGCAGAAACCCATCCTCAGCATCTTCACTCACCTTCCAATAACACAACCTGCAGAAACCCATCCTCAGCATCTCCACTCACCTCCCAATAACACAACCTGCAGCTACCCATCCTCAGCATCTCGACTCACCTCCCAATAACACAACATGCAGAAACCCATCCTCAGCATCTTCACTCAACTTCCAATAAGACAACCTTTAGAAACCCTTCCTCAGCATCTCCACTCACCCCCCAATAACACAACCTGCAGGAACCCATCCTCAGCATCTCCACTCACCTCCCAATAACACAACCTGCAGAAACCCATCCTCAGTATCCCAACTAATCTCCCAATAACACAACCTGCAAAAACCCATCTTCAGCATCTTCACTCACCTTCCAATAACACAAACTACAGAAACCCATCCTCAGCATCTCCACTCACCTCCCAATAACACAACCTGCAGAAACCCATCCTCAGCGTCTCCAATCACCTCCCAATAACACAACCTGCAGAAATCGTCCTCAGCATCTTCACTAACCTTCCAATAACACAACCTGCAGAAACCCATCCTCAGCAACTCCACTAACCTTCCAATAACACATCCTGCAGAAACCCATCCTCAGCATCTTCATTCACCTTCCAATAACACAACCTGCAGAAACCCATCCTCAGCATCTCCACTCACCTACCAATTACACAACCTGCAGAAACCCATCCTCAGCATCTACAATCACCTCCCAATAAGACAACCTGCAGAACCCCATCCTCAGCATCTCGACTCACCTCCCAATTACACAACCTGCAGAAACCCATCCTCAGCATCGCCACTCATCTCCCAATAACACAACCTGTAGAAACCCATCCTCAGCATCTCAACTAACCTCCCAATAACACAACCTGCAGAAACCCATCCTCAGCATCTCCACTCACCTACCAATAACACAACCTGCAGAAACCCATCCTCAGCATCTTCACTAACCTTACAATAACACAACCTGCAGAAACCCATTCTCAGCAACTTCACTAACCTTCCAATAACACAACCTGCAGAAATCCATTCTCAGCATTTCCAGTCATCTCCCAATAACACAACCTGCAGAAACCCATCCTCAGCATCTTCACTAACCATACAATAACACAACCTGCAGAAACCCATTCTCAGCACCTCCACTCACCTCCCAATAACACAACCTGCAGAAACCCATCCTCAGCATCTCCACTCACCTCCCAATAACACAACCTGCAGAAACCCATCCTCAGCATCTCCAATCACCTTCCAATAACACAACCTGCAGAAACCCATCCTCAGCATCTTCACTCACCTCCCAATAACACAACCTGCAGAAACCCATCCTCAGCATCTTCACTCACCTTCCAATAGCACAACCTGCAGAAACCCATCCTCAGCATCTCCACTCACCTCCCAATAACACAACCTGCAGAAACCCATCCTCAGCATCTTCACTAACCTTCCAATAGCACAACCTGCAGAAACCCATCCTCAGCATCTTCACTCACCTTCCAATAACACAAACTTCAGAAACCCACCCTCAGCATCTCCACTCACCTCCCAATAACGCAACCTGCATAAACCCTTCCTAAGCATCTCCACTCACCTCCCAAATATACAACCTGCAGTAACCCATCCTCAGCATCTACAATCACCTCCCAATAAGACAACCTGCAGAACCCCATCCTCAGCATCTACACTCACCTCCCAATTACACAACCTGCAGAAACCCATCCTCAGCATCGCCACTCACCTCCCAATAACACAAACTGCGGAAACCCATCCTCAGTATCTCAACTAACCTCCCAATAACACAACCTGCAGAAACCCATCCTGAGCATCTTCACTCACCTCCCAATAAGACAACCTGCAGAAACCCATCCTCAGCATCTCCACGCACCTTCCAATAACACAACCTGCAGAAACCCATCCTCAGCATCTTCACTCACCTCCCAATAACACAACCTGCAGAAACCCATCCTCAGCATCTTCACTCACCTCCCAATAACAGAACCTGCAGAAATCCATCCTCAGCATCTTCATTCGCCTCCCAATAACACAACCTGCAGAAACCCATCCTCAGCATCTCCACTCACCTCCCAATAACACAACCTGCAGAAACCCATCCTCAGCGTCTCCAATCACCTCCCAATAACACAAACTGCAGAAAACCATCCTCAGCATCTCCACTCACCTCCCAATAACACAACCTGCAGAAACCCATCTTCAGCATCTCCACTCACCTCCCAATAACACAACCTGCAGAAACCGTCCTCAGCATCTTCACTAACCTTCCAATAACACAACCTGCAGAAACCCATCCTCAGCATCTCCACTCACCTCCCAATTACACAACCTGCAGAAACCCATCCTCAACATCTACAATCACCTCCCAATAACACAACCTGCAGAAACCCATCCTCAGCATCTCCACTCACCTCCCAATAAGACAACCTGCAGAAACCCATCCTCAGCATCTTCACTCACCTCCCAATAACACAACCTGAAGAAACCCATCCTCAGCATCTCCACTCACCTCCCAATAACACAACCTGCAGAAACCCATCCTCATCATCTCCACTCACCTCCCAATAACACAACCTGCAGAAACCAATCCTCATCATCTCAACTAACCCAGTAACACAACCTGCAGAAACCCACCCTCAGCATCTCCACTCACCTTCCAATAACACAACCTGCAGAAACCCATCCTCAGCATCTCCACTCACCTCCCAATAACGCAACCTGCAGAAACCCATCCTCAGCATCTCCACTCACCTTCCAATAACACAACCTGCAGAAACCCATCCTCAGCATCGCCACTCACCTCCCAATAACACAACCTGCAGAAACCCATCCTCAGCATCTCAACTAACCTCCCAATAACACAACCTGCAGAAACCCATCCTGAGCATCTTCACTCACCTCCCAATAAGACAACCTGCAGAAACCCATCCTCAGCATCTCCACTCACCTCCCAATAACACAACCTGCAGAAATCCATCCTCAGCATCTTCACTCACCTCCCAATAACACAACCTGCAGAAATCCATCCTCAGCATCTTCATTCACCTCCCAATAACACAACCTGCAGAAACCCATCCTCAGCATCTCCACTCACCTCCCAATAACACAACCTGCAGAAACCCATCCTCAGCGTCTCCAATCACCTCCCAATAACACAATCTGCAGAAACCGTCCTCAGCATCTTCACTAACCTTCCAATAACACAACCTGCAGAAACCCATCCTCAGCAACTCCACTAACCTTCCAATAACACAACCTGCAGAAACCCATCCTCAGCATCTTAATTCACCTTCCAATAACACAACCTGCAGAAACCCATCCTCAGCATCTCCACTCACATCCCAATTACACAACCTGCAGAAAACCATCCTCAGCATCTACAATCACCTCCCAATAAGACAACCTGCAGAAACCCATCCTCAGCATCTCCACTCACCTCCCAATTACACAACCTGCAGAAACCCATCCTCAGCATCGCCACTCACCTCCCAATAACACAACCTGTAGAAACCCATCCTCAGCATCTCAACTAACCTCCCAATAACACAACCTGCAGAAACCCATCCTCAGCATCTCCACTCACCTCCCAATAACACAATCTGCAGAAACCCATCCTCAGCATCTTCACTAACCTTACAATAACACAACCTGCAGAAACCCATTCTCAGCAACTTCACTAACCTTCCAATAACACAACCTGCAGAAACCCATCTTCAGCATCTCCACTCACCTCCCAATAACACAACCTGCAGAAACCGTCCTCAGCATCTTCACTAACCTTCCAATAACACAACCTGCAGAAACCCATCCTCAGCATCGCCACTCACCTCCCAATAACACAACCTGCAGAAACCCATCCTCAGCATCTCAACTAACCTCCCAATAACACAACCTGCAGAAACCCATCCTCAGCATCTCCACTCACCTCCCAATAACACAACCTGCAGAAACCCATCTTCAGCATCTCCACTCACCTCCCAATAACACAACCTGCAGAAACCGTCCTCAGCATCTTCACTAACCTTCCAATAACACAACCTGCAGAAACCCATCCTCAGCATCTCCACTCACCTCCCAATTACACAACCTGCAGAAACCCATCCTCAACATCTACAATCACCTCCCAATAACACAACCTGCAGAAACCCATCCTCAGCATCTCCACTCACCTCCCAATAAGACAACCTGCAGAAACCCATCCTCAGCATCTTCACTCACCTCCCAATAACACAACCTGAAGAAACCCATCCTCAGCATCTCCACTCACCTCCCAATAACACAACCTGCAGAAACCCATCCTCATCATCTCCACTCACCTCCCAATAACACAACCTGCAGAAACCAATCCTCATCATCTCAACTAACCCAGTAACACAACCTGCAGAAACCCACCCTCAGCATCTCCACTCACCTTCCAATAACACAACCTGCAGAAACCCATCATCAGCATCTCCACTCACCTCCCAATAACGCAACCTGCAGAAACCCATCCTCAGCATCTCCACTCACCTTCCAATAACACAACCTGCAGAAACCCATCCTCAGCATCGCCACTCACCTCCCAATAACACAACCTGCAGAAACCCATCCTCAGCATCTCAACTAACCTCCCAATAACACAACCTGCAGAAACCCATCCTGAGCATCTTCACTCACCTCCCAATAAGACAACCTGCAGAAACCCATCCTCAGCATCTCCACTCACCTCCCAATAACACAACCTGCAGAAATCCATCCTCAGCATCTTCACTCACCTCCCAATAACACAACCTGCAGAAATCCATCCTCAGCATCTTCATTCACCTCCCAATAACACAACCTGCAGAAACCCATCCTCAGCATCTCCACTCACCTCCCAATAACACAACCTGCAGAAACCCATCCTCAGCGTCTCCAATCACCTCCCAATAACACAATCTGCAGAAACCGTCCTCAGCATCTTCACTAACCTTCCAATAACACAACCTGCAGAAACCCATCCTCAGCAACTCCACTAACCTTCCAATAACACAACCTGCAGAAACCCATCCTCAGCATCTTAATTCACCTTCCAATAACACAACCTGCAGAAACCCATCCTCAGCATCTCCACTCACATCCCAATTACACAACCTGCAGAAAACCATCCTCAGCATCTACAATCACCTCCCAATAAGACAACCTGCAGAAACCCATCCTCAGCATCTCCACTCACCTCCCAATTACACAACCTGCAGAAACCCATCCTCAGCATCGCCAATCACCTCCCAATAACACAACCTGTAGAAACCCATCCTCAGCATCTCAACTAACCTCCCAATAACACAACCTGCAGAAACCCATCCTCAGCATCTCCACTCACCTCCCAATAACACAATCTGCAGAAACCCATCCTCAGCATCTTCACTAACCTTACAATAACACAACCTGCAGAAACCCATTCTCAGCAACTTCACTAACCTTCCAATAACACAACCTGCAGAAATCCATTCTCAGCATTTCCAGTCATCTCCCAATAACACAACCTGCAGAAACCCATCCTCAGCATCGTCACTAACCTTACAATAACACAACCTGCAGAAACCCATTCTCAGCACCTCCACTCACCTCCCAATAACACAACCTGCAGAAACCCATCCTCAGCATCTCCACTCACCTCCCAATAATACAACCTGCAGAAACCCATCCTCAGCATCTCCAATCACCTTCCAATAACACAACCTGCAGAAACCCATCCTCAGCATCTTCACTCACCTCCCAATAACACAACCTGCAGAAACCCATCCTCAGCATCTTCACTCACCTTCCAATAGCGCAACCTGCAGAAACCCATCCTCAGCATCTCCACTCACCTCCCAATAACACAACCTGCAGAAACCATCCTCAGCATCTTCACTAACCTTCCAATAGCACAACCTGCAGAAACCCATCCTCAGCATCTTCACTCACCTTCCAATAGCGCAACCTGCAGAAACCCATCCTCAGCATCTCCACTCAGCTTCCAATAACACAACCTGCATAAACCCATCCTCAGCATCTTCACCCACCTCCCAATAACACAATCTGCAGAAAACCATCCTCAGCATCTTCAGTAACCTTCCAATAACACAACCTGCAGAAACCCATCCTCAGCATCTTCACTCACCTTCCAATAACACAACCTGCAGAGACCAATCCTCTGCATCTTCACTAACCTCCCAATAACACAACCTGCAGAAACCCATCCTCAGCATCTCCACTCACCTCCCAATAACACAACCTGCATAAACCCGTCCTCACCATCTTCACTAACCTTCCAATAGCACAACCTGCAGAAACCCATCCTCAGCATCTTCACCCACCTCCCAATAACACAACCTGCAGAAACCCATCCTCAGCATCTTCACTCACCTTCCAATAACACAACCTGCAGAGACCCATCCTCTGCATCTTCACTAACCTCCCAATAACACAACCTGCAGAAACACATCCTCCGGATCTTCACTCTCCTCCCAATAACACAACCTGCAGAAACCCATCCTCAGCATCTTCACTAAACTCCCAAAACACAACCAACAGAATACCATCCTCAGCAGCTCCACTCACACCCAATAACACAACCTGCAGAAACCCATCATCAGCATCTCCACTCACCTCCCAATGACACAACCTTCAGAAACCCATCCTCAGCATCTTCACTCACCTTCCAATTACACAACCTGCAGAAAACCATCCTCAGCATCTTCACTCACCTCCCAATAACACAACCTGCAGAAACCCATCCTCAGCATCTCCACTCGCCTTCCAATAACATAACCTGCAGAAAACCATCCTCAGCATCTCCACTCGCCTCCCAATAACAAAACCTGCAGAAACACATACTCAGCATCTTCACTCACCTCCCAGTAACACAACCTGCAGAAACACATCATCAGCATCTCCACTCACCTCCCAATAACAAAACCTGCAGAAACACATCCTCAGCATCTTCACTCACCTACCAATAATAACAACCTGCAGAAACCCATCCTCAGCATCTCCACTCACCTCCCAATAACACAACCTGCAGAAACACATCCTCAGCATCTTCACTCACCTCCCAATAACAAAACCTGCAGAAACCCATCCTCAGCATCTTCACTCACCTCCCAGTAACACAACCTGCAGCAACCCATCATCAGCATCTCCACTCACCTCCCAATATCAAAACCTGCAGAAACCCATCCTCAGCATCTTCACTCACCTCCCAATTACACAACCTGCAGAAAACCATCCTCAGCATCTACAATCACCTCCCAATAAGACAACCTGCAGAAACCCATCCTCAGCATCTCCACGCACCTCCCAATTACACAACCTGCAGAAACCCATCCTCAGCATCTCCAATCACCTTCCAATAGCACAACCTGCAGAAACCCATCCTCAGCATCTCCACTCACCTCCCAATAACACAACCTGCAGAAACCCATCCTCAGCATCTTCACTAACCTTCCAATAGCACAACCTGCAGAAACCCATCCTCAGCATCTTCACCCACCTCCCAATAACACAATCTGCAGAAAACCATCCTCAGCATCTTCAGTAACCTTCCAATAACACAACCTGCAGAAACCCATCCTCAGCATCTCCACTCACCTCCCAATAACACAACCTGCAGAAACCCATCCTCAGCATCTTCACTAACCTTCCAATAGCACAACCTGCAGAAACCCATCCTCAGCATCTTCACCCACCTCCCAATAACACAATCTGCAGAAAACCATCCTCAGCATCTTCAGTAACCTCCCAATAACACAACCTGCAGAAACCCATCCTCAGCATCTTCACTAACCTCCCAATAACACAACCTGCAGAAACCCATCCTCAGCATCTCCACTCACCTCCCAATAACACAACCTGCATAAACCCGTCCTCACCGTCTTCACTAACCTTCCAATAGCACAACCTGCTAAAACCCATCCTCAGCATCTTCACCCACCTCCCAATAACACAACCTGCAGAAACCCATCCTCAGCATCTTCACCCACCTCCCAATAACACAATCTGCAGAAAACCATCCTCAGCATCTTCAGTAACCTTCCAATAACACAACCTGCAGAAACCCATCCTCAGCATCTTCACTCACCTTCCAATAACACAACCTGCAGAGACCCATCCTCTGCATCTTCACTAACCTCCCAATAACACAACCTGCAGAAACCCATCCTCAGCATCTCCACTCACCTCCCAATAACACAACCTGCATAAACCCGTCCTCACCGTCTTCACTAACCTTCCAATAGCACAACCTGCTAAAACCCATCCTCAGCATCTTCACCCACCTCCCAATAACACAACCTGCAGAAACCCATCCTCAGCATCTTCACTCACCTTCCAATAACACAACCTGCAGAGACCCATCCTCTGCATCTTCACTAACCTCCCAATAACACAACCTGCAGAAACACATCCTCCGCATCTTCACTCTCCTCCCAATAACACAACCTGCAGAAACCCATCCTCAGCATCTTCACTAAACTCCCAAAACACAACCAACAGAATACCATCCTCAGCAGCTCCACTCACACCCAATAACACAACCTGCAGAAACCCATCATCAGCATCTCCACTCACCTCCCAATAACACAACCTTCAGAAACCCATCCTCAGCATCTTCACTCACCTTCCAATTACACAACCTGCAGAAAACCATCCTCAGCATCTTCACTCACCTCCCAATAACACAACCTGCAGAAACCCATCCTCAGCATCTCCACTCGCCTTCCAATAACATAACCTGCAGAAAACCATCCTCAGCATCTCCACTCGCCTCCCAATAACAAAACCTGCAGAAACACATCCTCAGCATCTTCACTCACCTCCCAGTAACACAACCTGCAGAAACCCATCATCAGCATCTCCACTCACCTCCCAATAACAAAACCTGCAGAAACACATCCTCAGCATCTTCACTCACCTACCAATAATAACAACCTGCAGAAACCCATCCTCAGCATCTCCACTCACCTCCCAATAACACAACCTGCAGAAACACATCCTCAGCATCTTCACTCACCTCCCAATAACAAAACCTGCAGAAACCCATCCTCAGCATCTTCACTCACCTCCCAGTAACACAACCTGCAGAAACCCATCATCAGCATCTCCACTCGCCTCCCTATATCAAAACCTGCAGAAACACATCCTCAGCATCTTCACTCACCTACCAATAATAACAACCTGCAGAAACCCATCCTCAGCATCTCCACTCACCTCCCAATAACACAACCTGCAGAAACCCATCCTCAGCATCTTCACTCAACTTCCAATAAGACAACCTTTAGAAACACTTCCTCAGCATCTTCACTCACCCCCCAATAACACAACCTGCAGAAACCCATCCTCAGCATCTCCACTCACCTCCCAATAACACAACCTGCAGAAACCCATCCTCAGTATCTCAACTAATCTCCCAATAACACAACCTGCAAAAACCCATCTTCAGCATCTTCACTCACCTTCCAATAACACAAACTACTGAAACCCATCCTCAGCATCTCCACTCACCTCCCAATAACACAACCTGCAGAAACCCACCATCAGCATCTTCACTAACCTCCCGATAACACAACCTGCAGAAACCCATCCTCAGCATCTTCACTCACTTTCCAATAACACAACCTGCAGAAACCCATCCTCAGCATCTTCACTCACCTCCCAATAACACAACCTGCAGAAACCCATCCTCAGCATCTTCACTAACCTTCCAATAGCACAACCTGCAGAAACCCATCCTCAGCATCTTCACCCACCTCCCAATAACACAATATGCAGAAAACCATCCTCAGCATCTTCAGTAACCTTCCAATAACACAACCTGCAGAAACCCATCCTCAGCATCTTCACTCACCTTCCAATAACACAACCTGCAGAGACCCATCCTCTGCATCTTCACTAACCTCCCAATAACACAACCTGCAGAAACCCATCCTCAGCATCTCCACTCACCTCCCAATAACACAACCTGCATAAACCCGTCCTCACCGTCTTCACTAACCTTCCAATAGCACAACCTGCTAAAACCCATCCTCAGCATCTTCACCCACCTCCCAATAACACAACCTGCAGAAACCCATCCTCAGCATCTTCACTCACCTTCCAATAACACAACCTGCAGAGACCCATCCTCTGCATCTTCACTAACCTCCCAATAACACAACCTGCATAAACCCGTCCTCACCATCTTCACTAACCTTCCAATAGCACAACCTGCAGAAACCCATCCTCAGCATCTTCACTCACCTCCCAATAACACAACCTGCAGAAACCCATCCTCAGCATCTTCACTCACCTTCCAATAGCACAACCTGCAGAAACCCATCCTCAGCATCTCCACTCACCTCCCAATAACACAACCTGCAGAAACCCATCCTCAGCATCTTCACTAACCTTCCAATAGCACAACCTGCAGAAACCCATCCTCAGCAACTTCACCCACCTCCCAATAACACAATCTGCAGAAAACCATCCTCAGCATCTTCAGTAACCTTCCAATAACACAACCTGCAGAAACCCATCCTCAGCATCTTCACTCACCTTCCAATAACACAACCTGCAGAGACCCATCCTCTGCATCTTCACTAACCTCCCAATAACACAACCTGCAGAAACCCATCCTCAGCATCTCCACTCACCTCCCAATAACACAACCTGCATAAACCCGTCCTCACCGTCTTCACTAACCTTCCAATAGCACAACCTGCTAAAACCCATCCTCAGCATCTTCACCCACCTCCCAATAACACAACCTGCAGAAACCCATCCTCAGCATCTTCACTCACCTTCCAATAACACAACCTGCAGAGACCCATCCTCTGCATCTTCACTAACCTCCCAATAACACAACCTGCAGAAACACATCCTCCGCATCTTCACTCTCCTCCCAATAACACAACCTGCAGAAACCCATCCTCAGCATCTTCACTAAACTCCCAAAACACAACCAACAGAATACCATCCTCAGCAGCTCCACTCACACCCAATAACACAACCTGCAGAAACCCATCATCAGCATCTCCACTCACCTCCCAATAACACAACCTTCAGAAACCCATCCTCAGCATCTTCACTCACCTTCCAATTACACAACCTGCAGAAAAAAATCCTCAGCATCTTCACTCACCTCCCAATAACACAACCTGCAGAAACCCATCCTCAGCATCTCCACTCGCCTTCCAATAACATAACCTGCAGAAAACCATCCTCAGCATCTCCACTCGCCTCCCAATAACAAAACCTGCAGAAACCCATCCTCAGCATCTTCACTCACCTCCCAGTAACACAACCTGCAGAAACCCATCATCAGCATCTCCACTCACCTCCCAATAACAAAACCTGCAGAAACACATCCTCAGCATCTTCACTCACCTACCAATAATAACAACCTGCAGAAACCCATCCTCAGCATCTCCATTCACCTCCCAATAACACAACCTGCAGAAACACATCCTCAGCATCTTCACTCACCTCCCAATAACAAAACCTGCAGAAACCCATCCTCAGCATCTTCACTCACCTCCCAGTAACACAACCTGCAGAAACCCATCATCAGCATCTCCACTCGCCTCCCTATATCAAAACCTGCAGAAACACATCCTCAGCATCTTCACTCACCTACCAATAATAACAACCTGCAGAAACCCATCCTCAGCATCTCCACTCACCTCCCAATAACACAACCTGCAGAAACCCATCCTCAGCATCTTCACTCAACTTCCAATAAGACAACCTTTAGAAACCCTTCCTTAGCATCTTCACTCACCCCCCAATAACACAACCTGCAGAAACCCATCCTCAGCATCTCCACTCACCTCCCAATAACACAACCTGCAGAAACCCATCCTCAGTATCTCAACTAATCTCCCAATAACACAACCTGCAAAAACCCATCTTCAGCATCTTCACTCACCTTCCAATAACACAAACTACTGAAACCCATCCTCAGCATCTCCACTCACCTCCCAATAACACAACCTGCAGAAACCCACCATCAGCATCTTCACTAACCTCCCGATAACACAACCTGCAGAAACCCATCCTCAGCATCTTCACTCACTTTCCAATAACACAACCTGCAGAAACCCATCCTCAGCATCTTCACTCACCTCCCAATAACACAACCTGCAGAAACCCATCCTCAGCATCTTCACTAACCTTCCAATAGCACAACCTGCAGAAACCCATCCTCAGCATCTTCACCCACCTCCCAATAACACAATCTGCAGAAAACCATCCTCAGCATCTTCAGTAACCTTCCAATAACACAACCTGCAGAAACCCATCCTCAGCATCTTCACTCACCTTCCAATAACACAACCTGCAGAGACCTATCCTCTGCATCTTCACTAACCTCCCAATAACACAACCTGCAGAAACCCATCCTCAACATCTCCACTCACCTCCCAATAACACAACCTGCATAAACCCGTCCTCACCGTCTTCACTAACCTTCCAATAGCACAACCTGCTAAAACCCATCCTCAGCATCTTCACCCACCTCCCAATAACACAACCTGCAGAAACCCATCCTCAGCATCTTCACTCACCTTCCAATAACACAACCTGCAGAGACCCATCCTCTGCATCTTCACTAACCTCCCAATAACACAACCTGCATAAACCCGTCCTCACCATCTTCACTAACCTTCCAATAGCACAACCTGCAGAAACCCATCCTCAGCATCTTCACTCACCTCCCAATAACACAACCTGCAGAAACCCATCCTCAGCATCTTCACTCACCTTCCAATAGCACAACCTGCAGAAACCCATCCTCAGCATCTCCACTCACCTCCCAATAACACAACCTGCAGAAACCCATCCTCAGCATCTTCACTAACCTTCCAATAGCACAACCTGCAGAAACCCATCCTCAGCATCTTCACCCACCTCCCAATAACACAATCTGCAGAAAACCATCCTCAGCATCTTCAGTAACCTTCCAATAACACAACCTGCAGAAACCCATCCTCAGCATCTTCACTCACCTTCCAATAACACAACCTGCAGAGACCCATCCTCTGCATCTTCACTAACCTCCCAATAACACAACCTGCAGAAACCCATCCTCAGCATCTCCACTCACCTCCCAATAACACAACCTGCATAAACCCGTCCTCACCGTCTTCACTAACCTTCCAATAGCACAACCTGCTAAAACCCATCCTCAGCATCTTCACCCACCTCCCAATAACACAACCTGCAGAAACCCATCCTCAGCATCTTCACTCACCTTCCAATAACACAACCTGCAGAGACCCATCCTCTGCATCTTCACTAACCTCCCAATAACACAACCTGCAGAAACACATCCTCCGCATCTTCACTCTCCTCCCAATAACACAACCTGCAGAAACCCATCCTCAGCATCTTCACTAAACTCCCAAAACACAACCAACAGAATACCATCCTCAGCAGCTCCACTCACACCCAATAACACAACCTGCAGAAACCCATCATCAGCATCTCCACTCACCTCCCAATAACACAACCTTCAGAAACCCATCCTCAGCATCTTCACTCACCTTCCAATTACACAACCTGCAGAAAACCATCCTCAGCATCTTCACTCACCTCCCAATAACACAACCTGCAGAAACCCATCCTCAGCATCTCCACTCGCCTTCCAATAACATAACCTGCAGAAAACCATCCTCAGCATCTCCACTCGCCTCCCAATAACAAAACCTGCAGAAACCCATCCTCAGCATCTTCACTCACCTCCCAGTAACACAACCTGCAGAAACCCATCATCAGCATCTCCACTCACCTCCCAATAACAAAACCTGCAGAAACACATCCTCAGCATCTTCACTCACCTACCAATAATAACAACCTGCAGAAACCCATCCTCAGCATCTCCACTCACCTCCCAATAACACAACCTGCAGAAACACATCCTCAGCATCTTCACTCACCTCCCAATAACAAAACCTGCAGAAACCCATCCTCAGCATCTTCACTCACCTCCCAGTAACACAACCTGCAGAAACCCATCATCAGCATCTCCACTCGCCTCCCTATATCAAAACCTGCAGAAACACATCCTCAGCATCTTCACTCACCTACCAATAATAACAACCTGCAGAAACCCATCCTCAGCATCTCCACTCACCTCCCAATAACACAACCTGCAGAAACCCATCCTCAGCATCTTCACTCAACTTCCAATAAGACAACCTTTAGAAACCCTTCCTCAGCATCTTCACTCACCCCCCAATAACACAACCTGCAGAAACCCATCCTCAGCATCTCCACTCACCTCCCAATAACACAACCTGCAGAAACCCATCCTCAGTATCTCAACTAATCTCCCAATAACACAACCTGCAAAAACCCATCTTCAGCATCTTCACTCACCTTCCAATAACACAAACTACTGAAACCCATCCTCAGCATCTCCACTCACCTCCCAATAACACAACCTGCAGAAACCCACCATCAGCATCTTCACTAACCTCCCGATAACACAACCTGCAGAAACCCATCCTCAGCATCTTCACTCACTTTCCAATAACACAACCTGCAGAAACCCATCCTCAGCATCTTCACTCACCTCCCAATAACACAACCTGCAGAAACCCATCCTCAGCATCTTCACTAACCTTCCAATAGCACAACCTGCAGAAACCCATCCTCAGCATCTTCACCCACCTCCCAATAACACAATCTGCAGAAAACCATCCTCAGCATCTTCAGTAACCTTCCAATAACACAACCTGCAGAAACCCATCCTCAGCATCTTCACTCACCTTCCAATAACACAACCTGCAGAGACCCATCCTCTGCATCTTCACTAACCTCCCAATAACACAACCTGCAGAAACCCATCCTCAGCATCTCCACTCACCTCCCAATAACACAACCTGCATAAACCCGTCCTCACCGTCTTCACTAACCTTCCAATAGCACAACCTGCTAAAACCCATCCTCAGCATCTTCACCCACCTCCCAATAACACAACCTGCAGAAACCCATCCTCAGCATCTTCACTCACCTTCCAATAACACAACCTGCAGAGACCCATCCTCTGCATCTTCACTAACCTCCCAATAACACAACCTGCAGAAACACATCCTCCGCATCTTCACTCTCCTCCCAATAACACAACCTGCAGAAACCCATCCTCAGCATCTTCACTAAACTCCCAAAACACAACCAACAGAATACCATCCTCAGCAGCTCCACTCACACCCAATAACACAACCTGCAGAAACCCATCATCAGCATCTCCACTCACCTCCCAATAACACAACCTTCAGAAACCCATCCTCAGCATCTTCACTCACCTTCCAATTACACAACCTGCAGAAAACCATCCTCAGCATCTTCACTCACCTCCCAATAACACAACCTGCAGAAACCCATCCTCAGCATCTCCACTCGCCTTCCAATAACATAACCTGCAGAAAACCATCCTCAGCATCTCCACACGCCTCCCAATAACAAAACCTGCAGAAACCCATCCTCAGCATCTTCACTCACCTCCCAGTAACACAACCTGCAGAAACCCATCATCAGCATCTCCACTCACCTCCCAATAACAAAACCTGCAGAAACACATCCTCAGCATCTTCACTCACCTACCAATAATAACAATCTGCAGAAACCCATCCTCAGCATCTCCACTCACCTCCCAATAACACAACCTGCAGAAACACATCCTCAGCATCTTCACTCACCTCCCAATAACAAAACCTGCAGAAACCCATCCTCAGCATCTTCACTCACCTCCCAGTAACACAACCTGCAGAAACCCATCATCAGCATCTCCACTCGCCTCCCAATATCAAAACCTGCAGAAACACATCCTCAGCATCTTCACTCACCTACCAATAATAACAACCTGCAGAAACCCATCCTCAGCATCTCCACTCACCTCCCAATAACACAACCTGCAGAAACCCATCCTCAGCATCTTCACTCAACTTCCAATAAGACAACCTTTAGAAACCCTTCCTCAGCATCTTCACTCACCCCCCAATAACACAACCTGCAGAAACCCATCCTCAGCATCTCCACTCACCTCCCAATAACACAACCTGCAGAAACCCATCCTCAGTATCTCAACTAATCTCCCAATAACACAACCTGCAAAAACCCATCTTCAGCATCTTCACTCACCTTCCAATAACACAAACTACTGAAACCCATCCTCAGCATCTCCACTCACCTCCCAATAACACAACCTGCAGAAACCCACCATCAGCATCTTCACTAACCTCCCGATAACACAACCTGCAGAAACCCATCCTCAGCATCTTCACTCACCTTCCAATAACACAACCTGCAGAAACCCATCCTCAGCATCTTCACTCACCTTCCAATAACACAACCTGCAGAAACCCATCCTCAGCATCTCCACTCACCTCCCAATAACACAACCTGCAGAAACCCATCCTCAGCATCTCCACTCACCTCCCAATAACACAACCTGCAGAAACCACTCCTCAGCATCTCAAATAACCTCCCAGTAACACAACCAGCAGAAACCCATCCTCAGCATCTTCACTCACCTTCCAATAACACAACCTTCAGAAACCCATCCTCAGCATCTCCACTCACCTCCCAATAACGCAACCTGCATAAACCCTTCCTCAGCATCTCCACTCACCTTCCAATAACACAACCTGCAGAAACCCATCCTCAGCATCGCCACTCACCTCCCAATAACACAACCTGCAGAAACCCATCCTCAGCATCTCAACTAACCTCCCAATAACACAACCTGCAGAAACCCATCCTCTGCATCTCAACTAACCTCCCAATAACACAACCTGCAGAAACCCATCCTGAGCATCTTCACTCACCTCCCAATAAGACAACCTGCAGAAACCCATCCTCAGCATCTCCACGAACCTTCCAATAACACAACCTGCAGAAACCCATCCTCAGCATCTTCACTCACCTCCCAATAACACAACCTGCAGAAATCCATCCTCAGTATCTCCACTCACCTCCCAATAACACAACCTGCAGAAACCCATCCTCAGCATCTCCACTCACCTCCCAATAACACAACCTGCAGAAACCCATCCTCAGCGTCTCCAATCACCTCCCAATAACACAACCTGCAGAAACCGTCCTCAGCCTCTTCACTAACCTTCCAGTAACACAACCTGCAGAAACCCATCCTCAGCATCTCCACTCACCTCCCAAATATACAACCTGCAGTAACCCATCCTCAGCATCTACAATCACCTCCCAATAAGACAACCTGCAGAACCCCATCCTCAGCATCTCCACTCACCTCCCAATTACACAACCTGCAGAAACCCATCCTCAGCATCGCCACTCACCTCCCAATAACACAACCTGCGGAAACCCATCCTCAGTATCTCAACTAACCTCCCAATAACACAACCTGCAGAAACCCATCCTGAGCATCTTCACTCACCTCCCAATAAGACAACCTGCAGAAACCCATCCTCAGCATCTCCACGCACCTTCCAATAACACAACCTGCAGAAACCCATCCTCAGCATCTTCACTCACCTCCCAATAACACATCCTGCAGAAATCCATCCTCAGCATCTTCATTCGCCTCCCAATAACACAACCTGCAGAAACCCATCCTCAGCATCTCCACTCACCTCCCAATAACACAACCTGCAGAAACCCATCCTCAGCGTCTCCAATCACCTCCCAATATCACAAACTGCAGAAACCCATCCTCAGCATCTCCACTCACCTCCCAATAACACAACCTGCAGAAACCCATCCTCAGCATCTCCACTCACCTCCCAATAACACAAACTGCAGAAACCGTCCTCAGCATCTTCACTAACCTTCCAATAACACAACCTGCAGAAACCCATCCTCAGCATCTCCACTCACCTCCCAATTACACAACCTGCAGAAACCCATCCTCAGCATCTACAATCACCTCCCAATAACACAACCTGCAGAAACCCATCCTCAGCATCTCCACTCACCTCCCAATAACACAACCTGCAGAAACCAATCCTGAGCATCTTCACTCACCTCCCAATAAGACAACCTGCAGAAACCCATCCTCAGCATCTCCACGCACCTTCCAATAACACAACCTGCAGAAACCCATCCTCAGCATCTTCACTCACCTCCCAATAACACATCCTGCAGAAATCCATCCTCAGCATCTTCATTCGCCCCCCAATAACACAACCTGCAGAAACCCATCCTCAGCATCTCCACTCACCTCCCAATAACACAACCTGCAGAAACCCATCCTCAGCGTCTCCAATCACCTCCCAATATCACAAACTGCAGAAACCCATCCTCAGCATCTCCACTCACCTCCCAATAACACAACCTGCAGAAACCCATCCTCAGCATCTCCACTCACCTCCCAATAACACAAACTGCAGAAACCGTCCTCAGCATCTTCACTAACCTTCCAATAACACAACCTGCAGAAAACCATCCTCAGCATCTCCACTCACCTCCCAATTACACAACCTGCAGAAACCCATCCTCAGCATCTACAATCACCTCCCAATAACACAACCTGCAGAAACCCATCCTCAGCATCTCCACTCACCTCCCAATAAGACAACCTGCAGAAACCCATCCTCAGCATCTTCACTCACCTTCCAATAACACAACCTGCAGAAACCCATACTCAGCATCTTCACTCACCTCCCAATAAGTCAACCTGCAGAAACCCATCCTCAGCATCTCCACTCATCTCCCAATAACACAACCTGCAGAAAACCATCCTCAGCATCTTCACTCACCTCCCAATAACACAACCTGCAGAAACCCATCCTCAGCATCGTCACTCACCTCCCAATAACACAACCTGCAGAAACCCATCCTCAGCATCTCCACTCACCTCCCAATAACACAACCTGCAGAAAACCCATCCTCAGCATCTTCACTCAACTCCCAATAACGCAACCTGCAGAAACCCATCCTCAGCATCTCAACTAACCTCCCAATGACACAACCTGCAGAAACCCATCCTCAGCATCTCCACTCACCTCCCAATAACACAACCTGCAGAAACCCATCCTCAGCATCTCCAATCACCTCCCAATAACACAAACTGCAGAAACCGTCCTCAGCATCTTCACTAACCTTCCAATAACACAACCTGCAGAAACCCATCCTCAGCATCTCCACTCACCTCCCAATAACACAACCTGCATAAACCCATCCTCAGCATCTCCACTCACCTCCCAATAACACAACCTTCAGAAATCCATCCTCAGCATCTCCACTCACCTCCCAATAACACAACCTGCAGAAATCCATCCTCAGCATCTTTACTCACCTTCCAATAACACAACCTGCAGAAACCCATCTTCAGCATCTTCACTCACCTTCCAATAACACAACCGGCAGAAACCCATCCTCAGCATCTCCACTCACCTCCCAATAACACAACCGGCAGAAACCCATCCTCAGCATCTTCACTCACCTCCCAATAACACAACCTGCAGAATCCCATCCTCAGCATCTTCACTCACCTCCCAATAACACAACCTGCAGAACCCCATCCTCAGCATCTTCACTCACCTCCCAATAAAAAAAACCTGCAGAAACCCATCCTCAGCATCTCCACTCACCTCCCAATAACACAACCTGCAGAGCCCATCCTCAGCATCTCCACTCACCTCCCAATAACACAACCTGCAGAACCCCATCCTCAGCATCTTCACTCACCTTCCAATAAGACAACCTGCAGAAACCCATCCTCAGCATCTTCACTCACATTCCAATAACACAACCTGCAGAAACCCATCCTCAGCATCTTCACTCACCTCCCAATAACACAACCTGCAGAAACCCATCCTCAGCATCGTCATTCACCTCCCAATAACACAACCTGCAGAAACCCATCCTCAGCATCTCCACTCACCTCCCAATGACACAGTCTGCAGAAAACCATCCTCAGCATCTCCACTAACCTCCCAACAACACAACCTGCAGAAACCCATGCTCAGCATCTCCACTCACCTCCCAATAACATAACCTGCAGAATCCCATCCTCAGCATCTTCACCCACCTCCCAATAACACAACCTGCAGAAACCCATCCTCAGCATCTTCACACACCTCCCAATAACACAACCTGCAGAAACCCGTCCTCAGCATCTCCACTCACCTCCCAATAACATAACCTGCAGAAACCCATCCTCAGCATCTTCACTCACCTCCCAGTAACACAACCTGCAGAAACCCATCTTCAGCATCTCCACTAACCTTCCAATAACACAACCTGCAGAAACCCATCCTCAGCATCTCCACTCACCTCCCAATAACACAACCTGCAGAAACCCATCCTGAGCATCTCCACTAACCTCCCAATAATACAACCTGCAGAAACCCATCCTCAGCATCTTCACTCACCTCCCAATAACACAACCTGCAGAAACCCATCCTCAGCATCTCAACTCACCTCCCAATAACACAACCTGCAGAAACCCATCCTCAGCATCTCCACTCACCTCCCAATAACACAACCTGCAGAAACCCATCCTCATCATCTTCACGAACATTCCAATAACACAACCTGCAGAAACGCATCCTCAGCATCTCCACTCACCTCCCAATAACACAAGCTGCAGAAAACCATCCTCAGCATCTTCACTCACCTCCCAATAACACAACCTGCAGAAACCCATCTTCAGCATCTCCAGTAACCTTCCAATAACACAAACTTCAGAAACGCATCCTCAGCATCTCCACTCACCTTCCAATAACACAAGCTGCAGAAAACCATTCTCAGCATCTCCACTAACCTTCCAATAACACAAACTGCAGAAACCCATCCTCAGCATCTCCACTCATCTCCCAATAACACAACCTGCAGAAACCCATCCTCAGCATCTCCACTCACCTCCCAATAACTCAACCTGCAGAAACCCATCCTCAGCGTCTTCACTCACCTCCCAATAACACAACCTGCAGAAACCCATCCTCAGCATCTCCACTCACCTCCCAATAACACAACCTGCAGAAACCCATTCTCAGCATCTTCACAAATCTTCCAATAACACAACCTGCAGAAACCCATCCTCAGCATCTTCACTCACCTCCCAATAACACAACCTGCAGAAACCCATCCTCAGCATCGTCATTCACCTCCCAATAACACAACCTGCAGAAACCCATCCTCAGCATCTCCACTCACCTCCCAATGACACAGTCTGCAGAAAACCATCCTCAGCATCGCCACTCACCTCCCAATAACACAACCTGCGGAAACCCATCCTCAGTATCTCAACTAACCTCCCAATAACACAACCTGCAGAAACCCATCCTGAGCATCTTCACTCACCTCCCAATAAGACAACCTGCAGAAACCCATCCTCAGCATCTCCACGCACCTTCCAATAACACAACCTGCAGAAACCCATCCTCAGCATCTTCACTCACCTCCCAATAACACATCCTGCAGAAATCCATCCTCAGCATCTTCATTCGCCTCCCAATAACACAACCTGCAGAAACCCATCCTCAGCATCTCCACTCACCTCCCAATAACACAACCTGCAGAAACCCATCCTCAGCGTCTCCAATCACCTCCCAATATCACAAACTGCAGAAACCCATCCTCAGCATCTCCACTCACCTCCCAATAACACAACCTGCAGAAACCCATCCTCAGCATCTCCACTCACCTCCCAATAACACAAACTGCAGAAACCGTCCTCAGCATCTTCACTAACCTTCCAATAACACAACCTGCAGAAACCCATCCTCAGCATCTCCACTCACCTCCCAATTACACAACCTGCAGAAACCCATCCTCAGCATCTACAATCACCTCCCAATAACACAACCTGCAGAAACCCATCCTCAGCATCTCCACTCACCTCCCAATAACACAACCTGCAGAAACCAATCCTGAGCATCTTCACTCACCTCCCAATAAGACAACCTGCAGAAACCCATCCTCAGCATCTCCACGCACCTTCCAATAACACAACCTGCAGAAACCCATCCTCAGCATCTTCACTCACCTCCCAATAACACATCCTGCAGAAATCCATCCTCAGCATCTTCATTCGCCCCCCAATAACACAACCTGCAGAAACCCATCCTCAGCATCTCCACTCACCTCCCAATAACACAACCTGCAGAAACCCATCCTCAGCGTCTCCAATCACCTCCCAATATCACAAACTGCAGAAACCCATCCTCAGCATCTCCACTCACCTCCCAATAACACAACCTGCAGAAACCCATCCTCAGCATCTCCACTCACCTCCCAATAACACAAACTGCAGAAACCGTCCTCAGCATCTTCACTAACCTTCCAATAACACAACCTGCAGAAAACCATCCTCAGCATCTCCACTCACCTCCCAATTACACAACCTGCAGAAACCCATCCTCAGCATCTACAATCACCTCCCAATAACACAACCTGCAGAAACCCATCCTCAGCATCTCCACTCACCTCCCAATAAGACAACCTGCAGAAACCCATCCTCAGCATCTTCACTCACCTTCCAATAACACAACCTGCAGAAACCCATACTCAGCATCTTCACTCACCTCCCAATAAGTCAACCTGCAGAAACCCATCCTCAGCATCTCCACTCATCTCCCAATAACACAACCTGCAGAAACCCATCCTCAGCATCTTCACTCACCTCCCAATAACACAACCTGCAGAAACCCATCCTCAGCATCGTCACTCACCTCCCAATAACACAACCTGCAGAAACCCATCCTCAGCATCTCCACTCACCTCCCAATAACACAACCTGCAGAAAACCCATCCTCAGCATCTTCACTCAACTCCCAATAACGCAACCTGCAGAAACCCATCCTCAGCATCTCAACTAACCTCCCAATGACACAACCTGCAGAAACCCATCCTCAGCATCTCCACTCACCTCCCAATAACACAACCTGCAGAAACCCATCCTCAGCATCTCCAATCACCTCCCAATAACACAAACTGCAGAAACCGTCCTCAGCATCTTCACTAACCTTCCAATAACACAACCTGCAGAAACCCATCCTCAGCATCTCCACTCACCTCCCAATAACACAACCTGCATAAACCCATCCTCAGCATCTCCACTCACCTCCCAATAACACAACCTTCAGAAATCCATCCTCAGCATCTCCACTCACCTCCCAATAACACAACCTGCAGAAATCCATCCTCAGCATCTTTACTCACCTTCCAATAACACAACCTGCAGAAACCCATCTTCAGCATCTTCACTCACCTTCCAATAACACAACCGGCAGAAACCCATCCTCAGCATCTCCACTCACCTCCCAATAACACAACCGGCAGAAACCCATCCTCAGCATCTTCACTCACCTCCCAATAACACAACCTGCAGAATCCCATCCTCAGCATCTTCACTCACCTCCCAATAACACAACCTGCAGAACCCCATCCTCAGCATCTTCACTCACCTCCCAATAAAAAAAACCTGCAGAAACCCATCCTCAGCATCTCCACTCACCTCCCAATAACACAACCTGCAGAGCCCATCCTCAGCATCTCCACTCACCTCCCAATAACACAACCTGCAGAACCCCATCCTCAGCATCTTCACTCACCTTCCAATAAGACAACCTGCAGAAACCCATCCTCAGCATCTTCACTCACATTCCAATAACACAACCTGCAGAAACCCATCCTCAGCATCTTCACTCACCTCCCAATAACACAACCTGCAGAAACCCATCCTCAGCATCGTCATTCACCTCCCAATAACACAACCTGCAGAAACCCATCCTCAGCATCTCCACTCACCTCCCAATGACACAGTCTGCAGAAAACCATCCTCAGCATCTCCACTAACCTCCCAACAACACAACCTGCAGAAACCCATGCTCAGCATCTCCACTCACCTCCCAATAACATAACCTGCAGAATCCCATCCTCAGCATCTTCACCCACCTCCCAATAACACAACCTGCAGAAACCCATCCTCAGCATCTTCACACACCTCCCAATAACACAACCTGCAGAAACCCGTCCTCAGCATCTCCACTCACCTCCCAATAACATAACCTGCAGAAACCCATCCTCAGCATCTTCACTCACCTCCCAGTAACACAACCTGCAGAAACCCATCTTCAGCATCTCCACTAACCTTCCAATAACACAACCTGCAGAAACCCATCCTCAGCATCTCCACTCACCTCCCAATAACACAACCTGCAGAAACCCATCCTGAGCATCTCCACTAACCTCCCAATAATACAACCTGCAGAAACCCATCCTCAGCATCTTCACTCACCTCCCAATAACACAACCTGCAGAAACCCATCCTCAGCATCTCAACTCACCTCCCAATAACACAACCTGCAGAAACCCATCCTCAGCATCTCCACTCACCTCCCAATAACACAACCTGCAGAAACCCATCCTCATCATCTTCACGAACATTCCAATAACACAACCTGCAGAAACGCATCCTCAGCATCTCCACTCACCTCCCAATAACACAAGCTGCAGAAAACCATCCTCAGCATCTTCACTCACCTCCCAATAACACAACCTGCAGAAACCCATCTTCAGCATCTCCAGTAACCTTCCAATAACACAAACTTCAGAAACGCATCCTCAGCATCTCCACTCACCTTCCAATAACACAAGCTGCAGAAAACCATTCTCAGCATCTCCACTAACCTTCCAATAACACAAACTGCAGAAACCCATCCTCAGCATCTCCACTCATCTCCCAATAACACAACCTGCAGAAACCCATCCTCAGCATCTCCACTCACCTCCCAATAACTCAACCTGCAGAAACCCATCCTCAGCGTCTTCACTCACCTCCCAATAACACAACCTGCAGAAACCCATCCTCAGCATCTCCACTCACCTCCCAATAACACAACCTGCAGAAACCCATTCTCAGCATCTTCACAAATCTTCCAATAACACAACCTACAGAAACCCATCCTCAGCATCTTCACTCACCTTCCAATATCACAACCTGCAGAAACCCATCCTCAGCATCTTCACTAACCTCCCAATAACACAACCTGCAGAAACCCATGCTCATCATCTCCACTCTCCTTCCAATAATACAACCTGCAGAAACCCATTCTCATCCTCTTCACTAACCTCCCAATAAGACAACCTGCAGAAACCGATGCTCATCATCTCCACTCACCTTCCAATAATACAACATACAGAAACCCATCCTCTGCATCTCCACTCGCCTCCCAATAACACAACCTGGAGAAACCATCCTCAGCATCTTCACTAACCTTCCAATAATACAACCTACAGAAACCCATCCTCTGCATCTCCACTCACCTCCCAATAACACAACCTGCAGAAACCATCCTCAGCATCTTCACTAACCTTACAATAACACAACCTGCAGAAACCCATCCTCAGCATCTTCACTCACCTTCCAATAACACAACCTGCTGAAACCCATCCTCAGCATCTCCACTCACCTTCCAATAACACAACCTGGAGAAACCCATCCTCAGCATCTCCACTAACCTTCCAATAACACAACCTGCAGAAACCCATCCTCAGCATCTCCACTCACCTTCCAATAACACAACCTGCAGAAACACATCCTCAGCATCTCCACTCACCTCCCAATAAGACAACCTGCAGAAACCCATCCTCAGCATCTCCACTCACCTCCCAATAACACAACCTGCAGAAACCCATCCTCAGCATCTCCACTCACCTCCCAATAACATAACCTGCAGAAACCCATCCTCAGCATCTCCACTAACCTCCCAATAACACAACCTGCAGAAACCCATCCTCAGCATCTTCACTCACATCCCAATAACACAACCTGCAGAAAAACATCCTCTGCATCTCCACTCACCTCCCAATAACACAACCTGCAGAAACACATCCTCAGCATCTTCACTAACCTCCCAATAACACAACCTGCAGAAACCCATCCTCAGCATCTCCACTCACCTTCCAATAACACAGCCTGCAGAAACCCATCCTCAGCATCTCCACTCACCTCCTAATAACACAACCTGCAGAAACCCATCCTCAGCATCTCCACTCACCTTCCAATAACACAACCTGCAGAAACCCATCCTCAGCATCTCCACTCACCTCCCGATAACACAACCTGCAGAAACCCATCCTCAGCATCTTCACTCACCTTCCAATAACATAACCTGCAGAAACCCATCCTCAGCATCTCCACTAACCTCCCAATAACACAACCTGCAGAAACCCATTCTCAGCATCTTCACTAACCTTCGAATAACACAACCTGCAGAAACCCATCCTCAGCATCTTTACTCACCTCCCAATCACACAACCTGCATCAACCCATCCTCAGCATCTCCACTCACCTCCCAATAACACAACCTGCAGAAACCCATCCTCAGCATCTTCACTCACCTCCCAATAACAGAACCTGCAGAAACACATCCTCAGCATCTCCACTCACCTCCCAATAACACAACCTGCAGAAACACATCCTCAGCATCTTCACTAACCTCCCAATAACACAACCTGCAGAAACCCATCCTCAGCATCCCCAGTCACCTTCCAATAACACAACCTGCATAAACCCATCCTCAGCATCTCCACTCACCTCCCAAGAACACAACCTGCAGAAACCCATCCTCAGCATCTTTAATATCCTCCCAATAACACAACCTGCAGAAACCCATTCTCAACATCTTCACTCACCTTCCAATAACACAACCTGCAGAAACCCATCCTCAGCATCTCCACTCACCTCCCAATAACACAACCTGCAGAAACCCATCCTCAGCATCTCCACTCACCTCCCAATAACACAACCTGCAGAAACCCATCCTCATCATCTCCACTCACCTCCCAATAACACAACCTGCAGAAACCCATCCTCAGCATCTCCACTCAGCTCCCAATTACACAACCTGCAGAAACCCATCCTCAGCATCTTCACTCACCTCCCAATAACAGAACCTGCAGAAACACATCCTCAGCATCTCCACTCACCTCCCAATAACACAACCTGCAGAAACACATCCTCAGCATCTTCACTAACCTCCCAATAACACAACCTGCAGAAACCCATCCTCAGCATCCCCAGTCACCTTCCAATAACACAACCTGCATAAACCCATCCTCAGCATCTCCACTCACCTCCCAAGAACACAACCTGCAGAAACCCATCCTCAGCATCTTTAATATCCTCCCAATAACACAACCTGCAGAAACCCATTCTCAACATCTTCACTCACCTTCCAATAACACAACCTGCAGAAACCCATCCTCAGCATCTCCACTCACCTCCCAATAACACAACCTGCAGAAACCCATCCTCAGCATCTCCACTCACCTCCCAATAACACAACCTGCAGAAACCCATCCTCATCATCTCCACTCACCTCCCAATAACACAACCTGCAGAAACCCATCCTCAGCATCTCCACTCAGCTCCCAATTACACAACCTGCAGAAACCCATCCTCAGCATCTCCACTCACCTCCCAATAACACAACCTGCAGAAACCCATCCTCAGCATCACCACTCACCTTCCAATAACACAACCTGCAGAAACCCATCCACAACATATTCCCTAATCTTCCAATAACACAACCTGCAGAACCCATCCTCAGCATCTCCACTTACCTCCCAATAACACAACCTGCAGAAAAGAATCCTCAGCATCTTCACTCACCTTCCAATAAAACAACCTGCAGAAACCCATCCTCAGCCTCTTCACTCACCTTCAAATAACACAACCTGCAGAAACCCATTCTCAGCATCTCCACTAACCTTCCAACAACACAACCTGCAGAAAACAATCCTCAACATCTTCACTCACCTTCCAATAAAACAACCTGCAGAAACCCATCCTCAGCCTCTTCACTCACCTCCCAATAACACAACCTGCAGAAACCCATCCTCAGCATCTCCACTCACCTCCCAATAACACAACCTGCAGAAACCCATCCTCAGCCTCTTCACTCACCTCCCAATAACACAACCTGCAGAAACCCATCCTCAGCATCTCCACTCACCTCCCAATAACACAACCTGCAGAAACACATCCTCAGCATCTCCACTAACCTTCCAATAACACAACCTGCAGAAACCCATCCTCAGCATCTCCACTCACCTCCCAATAACACAACCTGCAGAAACCCATCCTCAGCATCTCCACTCAGCTTCCAATTGCACAACCTGCAGAAACCCATCCTCAGCATCTCCACTCACCTCCCAATAACACAACCTGCAGAAACCCATCCTCAGCATCTTCACTCACCTTCTAATTACATAACCTGCAGAAACCCATCCTCAGCATCTCCACTAACCTCCCAATAACACAACCTGCAGAAACCCATCCTCAGCATCTCCAATCACCTCCCAATAACACAACCTGCAGAAACCCATCCTCAGCATCTTCACTCACCTCCCAATAACACAACCTGCAGAAAACAATCCTCAGCATCTTCACTCACCTCCCAATAACACAACCTGCAGAAACCCATCCTCAGCATCTCCACTCACCTCCCAATAACACAACCTGCAGAAACCCATCCTCAGCATCTTCACTCACCTCCCAATAACACAACCTGCAGAAAACAATCCTCAGCATCTTCACTCACCTTCCAATAAAACAACCTGCAGAAACCCATCCTCAGCCTCTTCACTCACCTCCCAATAACACAACCTGCAGAAACCCATCCTCAGCATCTCCACTCACCTCCCAATAACAAAACCTGCAGAAACCCATTCTCAGCATCTCCACTAACCTTCCAATAACACAACCTGCAGAAAACAATTCTCAGCATCTTCACTCACCTTCCAATAAAACAACCTGCAGAAACCAATCCTCAGCCTCTTCATAACCTTCCAATAACACAACCTGCAGAAACCCATCCTCAGCATCTCCACTCACCTCCCAATACCACAACCTGCAGAAACCCATCCTCAGCATCTTCAGTCACCTCCCAATAACACAACCTGCAGAAAACAATCCTCAGCATCTTCACTCACCTTCCAATAACACAACCTGCAGAAACCCATCCTCAGCATCTCCACTCACCTCCCAATAACACAACCTGCAGAAACCCATCCTCAGCATCTCCACTCACCTTCCAATAACACAACCTGCTGAAACCCATCCTCAGCATCTCCACTCACCTTCCAATGACATAACCTGCAGAAACCCGTCCTCAGCATCTCCACTAACCTGCCAATAACACAACCTGCAGAAACCCATCCTCAGCATCTCCACTCACCTCCCAATAACACAACCTGCAGAAACCCCTCCTCAGCATCTTCACTCACCTTCCAATAACATAACCTGCAGAAACCCATCCTCAGCATCTCCACTAACCTCCCAATAACACAACCTGCAGAAACCCATTCTCAGCATCTTCACTAACCTTCGAATAACACAACCTGCAGAAACCCATCCTCAGCATCTCCACTCACCTCCCAATAACACAACCTGCAGAAAACAATCCTCAGCATCTTCACTCACCTCCCAATAACACAACCTGCAGAAACCCATCCTCAGCCTCTTCACTCACCTTCCAATAACACAACCTGCAGAAACCCATTCTCAGCATCTCCACTCACCTCCCAATAACACAACCTGCAGAAACCCATCCTCAGCATCTCCACTCATCTCCCAATAACACAACCTGCAGAAACCCATCCTCAGCATCTCCACTCACCTTCCAATGACATAACCTGCAGAAACCCATCCTCAGCATCTCCACTAACCTCCCAATAACACAACCTGCAGAAACCCATCCTCAGCATCTCCACTCACCTTCCAATAACACAACCTGCAGAAACCCATCCTCAGCATCTCCACTCACCTCCTAATAACACAACCTGCAGAAACCCATCCTCAGCATCTCCACTCACCTTCCAATAACACAACCTGCAGAAACCCACCCTCAGCATCTCCACTCATCGCCCAATAACACAACCTGCAGAAACCCATCCTCAGCATCTTCACTCACCTTCCAATAACATAACCTGCAGAAACCCATCCTCAGCATCTCCACTAACCTCCCAATAACACAACCTGCAGAAAACCATTCTCAGCATCTTCACTAACCTTCGAATAACACAACCTGCAGAAACCCATCCTCAGCATCTTCACTCACCTCCCAATAACACAACCTGCAGAAACCCATCCTCAGCATCTCCACTCACCTCCCAATAACACAACCTGCAGGAACCCATCCTCAGCATCTTCACTCACCTTCCAATAAAACAACCTGCAGAAACCCATCCTCAGCATCTCCACTCACCTTCCAATAGACACAACCTGCAGAAACCCATCCTCAGCATCTCCACTCACCTTCCAATGACATAACCTGCAGAAACCCGTCCTCAGCATCTCCACTAACCTCCCAATAACACAACCTGCAGAAACCCATCCTCAGCATCTCCACTCACCTTCCAATAACACAACCTGCAGAAACCCATCCTCAGCATCTCCACTCACCTCCTAATAACACAACCTGCAGAAACCCATCCTCAGCATCTCCACTCACCTTCCAATAACACAACCTGCAGAAACCCATCCTCAGCATCTCCACTCACCTCCCAATAACACAACCTGCAGAAACCCCTCCTCAGCATCTTCACTCACCTTCCAATAACATAACCTGCAGAAACCCATCCTCAGCATCTCCACTAACCTCCCAATAACACAACCTGCAGAAACCCATTCTCAGCATCTTCACTAACCTTCGAATAACACAACCTGCAGAAACCCATCCTCAGCATCTCCACTCACCTCCCAATAACACAACCTGCAGAAACCCATCCTCAGCATCTTCACTCACCTCCCAATAACACAACCTGCAGAAACACATCCTCAGCATCTCCACTCACCTCCCAATAACACAACCTGCAGAAACACATCCTCAGCATCTTCACTAACCTCCCAATAACACAACCTGCAGAAACCCATCCTCAGCATCCCCAGTCACCTTCCAATAACACAACCTGCAGAAACCCATCCTCAGCATCTCCACTCACCTCCCAAGAACACAACCTGCAGAAACCCATCCTCAGCATCTTTAATATCCTCCCAATAACACAACCTGCAGAAACCCATTCTCAACATCTTCACTCACCTTCCAATAACACAACCTGCAGAAACCCATCCTCAGCATCTCCACTCAACTCCCAATAACACAACCTGCAGAAACACATCCTCAGCATCTCCACTCACCTCCCAATAACACAACCTGCAGAAACCCATCCTCTGCATCTCCACTCATCTCCCAATAACACAACCTGCAGAAACCCATCCTCAGCATCTCCACTCACCTCCCAATAACACAACCTGCAGAAACCCATCCTCAGCATCACCACTCACCTTCCAATAACACAACCTGCAGAAACCCATCCACAACATATTCACTAATCTTCCAATAACACAACCTGCAGAACCCATCCTCAGCATCTCCACTTACCTCCCAATAACACAACCTGCAGAAAACAATCCTCAGCATCTTCACTCAACTTCCAATAAAACAACCTGCAGAAACCCATCCTCAGCCTCTTCACTCACCTCCCAATAACACAACCTGCAGAAACCCATCCTCAGCATCTCCACTAATCTTCCAATAACACAACCTGCAGAAACCCATCTTCAGTATCTCTGCTGACCTTCCAATGACAGAACCTGCAGAAACCCATCCTCAGCATCTTCACTCACCCCCAATAATACAATCTGCAGAAACCCATCCTCAGCATCTCTACTGACCTTCCAATGACAGAACCTGCAGAAACCCATCCTCAGCATCTTCACTCACCCCCCAATAACACAACCTGCAGAAACCCATCCTCAGCATCTCCACTCACCTCCCAATAACACAACCTGCAGAAACCCATCCTCAGCATCTCCACTCACCTCCCAATAACACAACCTGCAGAAACCCATCCTCAGCATCTTCACTAACCTTCCAATAGCACAACCTGCAGAAACCCATCCTCAGCATCTTCACTCACCTCCCAATACCGCAACCTGCAGAAACCCATCCTCAGCATCTCCACTCACCTTCCAATAACACAACCTGCAGAAACCCATCCCCAGCGTCTCCACTCACCTTCCAATAACACAACCTGCAGAAACCCATCCTCAGCATCTCCACTCACCTCCCAATAACACATCCTGCAGAAACCCATCCTCAGCATCTTCACTCACCTTCCAATAAAACAACCTGCAGAAACCCATCCTCAGCCTCTTCACTCACCTTCAAATAACACAACCTGCAGAAACCCATTCTCAGCATCTCCACTAACCTTCCAATAACACAACCTGCAGAAAACAATCCTCAGCATCTTCACTCACCTTCCAATAAAGCAACCTGCAGAAACCCATCCTCAGTCTCTTCACTAACCTTCCAATAACACAACCTGCAGAAACCCATCCTCAGCATCTCCACTCACCTCCCAATAACACAACCTGCAGAAACCCATCCTCAGCATCTCCACTCACCTCCCAATAACACAACCTGCAGAAACCCATCCTCAGCATCTCCACTCACCTTCCAATGACATAACCTGCAGAAACCCATCCTCAGCATCTCCACTAACCTCCCAATAACACAACCTGCAGAAACCCATCCTCAGCATCTCCACTCACCTTCCAATAACACAACCTGCAGAAACCCATCCTCAGCATCTGCACTCACCTCCTAATAACACAACCTGCAGAAACCCATCCTCAGCATCTCCACTCACCTTCCAATAACACAACCTGCAGAAACCCATCCTCAGCATCTCCACTCACCTCCCAATAACACAACCTGCAGAAACCCATCCTCAGCATCTTCACTCACCTTCCAATAACATAACCTGCAGAAACCCATCCTCAGCATCTCCACTAACCTCCCAATAACACAACCTGCAGAAACCCATTCTCAGCATCTTCACTAACCTTCGAATAACACAACCTGCAGAAACCCATCCTCAGCATCTTCACCAACCTTCCAATAACACAACCTGCAGAAACCCATCCTCAGCATCTTCACTCACCTCCCAATAACACAACCTGCAGAAAACAATCCTCAGCATCTTCACTCACCTTCCAATAAAACAACCTGCAGAAACCCATCCTCAGCCTCTTCACTCACCTTCCAATAACACAACCTGCAGAAACCCATCCTCAGCATCTTCACTCACCTTCCAATAAAACAACCTGCAGAAACCCATCCTCAGCATCTCCACTAATCTTCCAATAACACAACCTGCAGAAAACAATCCTCAGCATCTTCACTCACCTTCCAATAAAACAACCTGCAGAAACCCATCCTCAGCCTCTTCACTAACCTTCCAATAACACAACCTGCAGAAACCCATCCTCAGCATCTCCACTCACCTCCCAATAACACAACCTGCAGAAACCCATCCTCAGCATCTCCACTCACCTCCCAATAACACAACCTGCAGAAACCCATCCTCAGCATCTCCACTCACCTTCCAATAACACAACCTGCAGAAACCCATCCTCAGCATCTCCGCTCACCTCCTAATAACACAACCTGCAGAAACCCATCCTCAGCATCTCCACTCACCTTCCAATGACATAACCTGCAGAAACCCATCCTCAGCATCTCCACTAACCTCCCAATAACACAACCTGCAGAAACCCATCCTCAGCATCTCCACTCACCTCCCAATAACACAACCTGCAGAAACCCATCCTCAGCATCTCCACTCACCTTCCAATAACACAACCTGCAGAAACCCATCCTCAGCATCTCCACTCACCTCCTAATAACACAACCTGCAGAAACCCATCCTCAGCATCTCCACTCACCTTCCAATGACATAACCTGCAGAAACCCATCCTCAGCATCTCCACTAACCTCCCAATAACACAACCTGCAGAAACCCATCCTCAGCATCTCCACTCACCTCCCAATAACACAACCTGCAGAGACCCATCCTCAGCATCTCCACTCACCTTCCAATGACATAACCTGCAGAAACACATCCTCAGCATCTCCACTAACCTCCCAATAACACAACCTGCAGAAACCCATCCTCAGCATCTCCACTCACCTTCCAATAACACAACCTGCAGAAACCCATCCTCAGCATCTCCACTCACCTCCTAATAACACAACCTGCAGAAACCCATCCTCAGCATCTCCACTCACCTTCCAATAACACAACCTGCAGATACCCATCCTCAGCATCTCCACTCACCTCCCAATAACACAACCTGCTGAAACCCCTCCTCAGCATCTTCACTCACCTTCCAATAACATAACCTGCAGAAACCCATCCTCAGCATCTCCACTAACCTCCCAATAACACAACCTGCAGAAACCCATTCTCAGCATCTTCACTAACCTTCGAATAACACAACCTGCAGAAACCCATCCTCAGCATCTTCACTCACCTCCCAATAACACAACCTGCAGAAACCCATCCTCAGCATCTCCACACACCTCCCAATAACACAACCTGCAGAAACCCATCCTCAGCATCTCCACTCACCTCCCAATAACACAACCTGCAGAAACCCATCCTCAGCATCTCCACTAACCTTCCAATAACACAACCTGCAGAAAACAATCCTCAGCATCTTCACTCACCTTCCAATAAAACAACCTGCAGAAACCCATCCTCAGCCTCTTCACTAACCTTCCAATAACACAACCTGCAGAAACCCATCCTCAGCATCTCCACTCACCTCCCAATAACACAACCTGCAGAAACCCATCCTCAGCATCTCCACTCACCTTCCAATAACACAACCTGCAGAAACCCATCCTCAGCATCTCCACTGACCTCCTAATAACAGAACCTGCAGAAACCCATCCTCAGCATCTCCACTCACCTTCCAATGACATAACCTGCAGAAACCCATCCTCAGCATCTCCACTAACCTCCCAATAACACAACCTGCAGAAACCCATCCTCAGCATCTCCACTCACCTCCCAATAACACAACCTGCAGAAACCCATCCTCAGCATCTCCACTCACCTTCCAATAACACAACCTGCAGAAACCCATCCTCAGCATCTCCACTCACCTCCCAATAACACAACCTGCAGAAACCCATCCTCAGCATCTCCACTCACCTCCCAATAACACAACCTGCAGAAACCCATCCTCAGCATCTCCACTCACCTTCCAATAACACAACCTGCAGAAACCCATCCTCAGCATCTCCGCTCACCTCCTAATAACACAACCTGCAGAAACCCATCCTCAGCATCTCCACTCACCTTCCAATGACATAACCTGCAGAAACCCATCCTCAGCATCTCCACTAACCTCCCAATAACACAACCTGCAGAAACCCATCCTCAGCATCTCCACTCACCTCCCAATAACACAACCTGCAGAAACCCATCCTCAGCATCTCCACTCACCTTCCAATAACACAACCTGCAGAAACCCATCCTCAGCATCTCCACTCACCTCCTAATAACACAACCTGCAGAAACCCATCCTCAGCATCTCCACTCACCTTCCAATGACATAACCTGCAGAAACCCATCCTCAGCATCTCCACTAACCTCCCAATAACACAACCTGCAGAAACCCATCCTCAGCATCTCCACTCACCTCCCAATAACACAACCTGCAGAGACCCATCCTCAGCATCTCCACTCACCTTCCAATGACATAACCTGCAGAAACACATCCTCAGCATCTCCACTAACCTCCCAATAACACAACCTGCAGAAACCCATCCTCAGCATCTCCACTCACCTTCCAATAACACAACCTGCAGAAACCCATCCTCAGCATCTCCACTCACCTCCTAATAACACAACCTGCAGAAACCCATCCTCAGCATCTCCACTCACCTTCCAATAACACAACCTGCAGAAACCCATCCTCAGCATCTCCACTCACCTCCCAATAACACAACCTGCAGAAACCCCTCCTCAGCATCTTCACTCACCTTCCAATAACATAACCTGCAGAAACCCATCCTCAGCATCTCCACTAACCTCCCAATAACACAACCTGCAGAAACCCATTCTCAGCATCTTCACTAACCTTCGAATAACACAACCTGCAGAAACCCATCCTCAGCATCTTCACTCACCTCCCAATAACACAACCTGCAGAAACCCATCCTCAGCATCTCCACACACCTCCCAATAACACAACCTGCAGAAACCCATCCTCAGCATCTCCACTCACCTCCCAATAACACAACCTGCAGAAACCCATCCTCAGCATCTCCACTAACCTTCCAATAACACAACCTGCAGAAAACAATCCTCAGCATCTTCACTCACCTTCCAATAAAACAACCTGCAGAAACCCATCCTCAGCCTCGTCACTAACCTTCCAATAACACAACCTGCAGAAACCCATCCTCAGCATCTCCACTCACCTCCCAATAACACAACCTGCAGAAACCCATCCTCAGCATCTCCACTCACCTCCCAATAACACAACCTGCAGAAACCCATCCTCAGCATCTCCACTCACCTTCCAATAACACAACCTGCAGAAACCCATCCTCAGCATCTCCACTGACCTCCTAATAACACAACCTGCAGAAACCCATCCTCAGCATCTCCACTCACCTTCCAATGACATAACCTGCAGAAACCCATCCTCAGCATCTCCACTAACCTCCCAATAACACAACCTGCAGAAACCCATCCTCAGCATCTCCACTCACCTCCCAATAACACAACCTGCAGAAACCCATCCTCAGCATCTCCACTCACCTTCCAATAACACAACCTGCAGAAACCCATCCTCAGCATCTCCACTCACCTCCTAATAACACAACCTGCAGAAACCCATCCTCAGCATCTCCACTCACCTTCCAATAACACAACCTGCAGAAACCCATCCTCAGCATCTCCACTCACCTCCCAATAACACAACCTGCAGAAACCCCTCCTCAGCCTCTTCACTCACCTTCCAATAACATAACCTGCAGAAACCCATCCTCAGCATCTCCACTAACCTCCCAATAACACAACCTGCAGAAACCCATTCTCAGCATCTTCACTAACCTTCGAATAACACAACCTGCAGAAACCCATCCTCAGCATCTTCACTCACCTCCCAATAACACAACCTGCAGAAACCCATCCTCAGCATCTCCACACACCTCCCAATAACACAACCTGCAGAAACCCATCCTCAGCATCTCCACTCACCTCCCAATAACACAACCTGCAGAAACCCATCCTCAGCATCTCCACTCACCTCCCAATAACACAACCTGCAGAAACCCATCCTCAGCATCTTCACTCACCTCCCAATAACACAACCTGCAGAAACACATCCTCAGCATCTCCACTCACCTCCCAATAACACAACCTGCAGAAACACATCCTCAGCATCTTCACTAACCTCCCAATAACACAACCTGCAGAAATCCATCCTCAGCATCCCCAGTCACCTTCCAATAACACAACCTGCAGAAACCCATCCTCAGCATCTCCACTCACCTCCCAAGAACACAACCTGCAGAAACCCATCCTCGGCATCTTTAATATCCTCCCAATAACACAACCTGCAGAAACCCATTCTCAACATCTTCACTCACCTTCCAATAACACAACCTGCAGAAACCCATCCTCAGCATCTCCACTCACCTCCCAATAACACAACCTGCAGAAACACATCCTCAGCATCTCCACTCACCTCCCAATAACACAACCTGCAGAAACCCATCCTCTGCATCTCCACACACCTCCCAATAACACAACCTGCAGAAACCCATCCTCAGCATCTCCACTCACCTCCCAATAACACAACCTGCAGAAACCCATCCTCAGCATCACCACTCACCTTCCAATAACACAACCTGCAGAAACCCATCCTCAGCATCTCCACTCACCTCCCAATAACACAACCTGCAGAGACCCATCCTCAGCATCTCCACTCACCTTCCAATGACATAACCTGCAGAAACACATCCTCAGCATCTCCACTAACCTCCCAATAACACAACCTGCAGAAACCCATCCTCAGCATCTCCACTCACCTTCCAATAACACAACCTGCAGAAACCCATCCTCAGCATCTCCACTCACCTCCTAATAACACAACCTGCAGAAACCCATCCTCAGCATCTCCACTCACCTTCCAATAACACAACCTGCAGAAACCCATCCTCAGCATCTCCACTCACCTCCCAATAACACAACCTGCAGAAACCCCTCCTCAGCATCTTCACTCACCTTCCAATAACATAACCTGCAGAAACCCATCCTCAGCATCTCCACTAACCTCCCAATAACACAACCTGCAGAAACCCATTCTCAGCATCTTCACTAACCTTCGAATAACACAACCTGCAGAAACCCATCCTCAGCATCTTCACTCACCTCCCAATAACACAACCTGCAGAAACCCATCCTCAGCATCTCCACACACCTCCCAATAACACAACCTGCAGAAACCCATCCTCAGCATCTCCACTCACCTCCCAATAACACAACCTGCAGAAACCCATCCTCAGCATCTCCACTAACCTTCCAATAACACAACCTGCAGAAAACAATCCTCAGCATCTTCACTCACCTTCCAATAAAACAACCTGCAGAAACCCATCCTCAGCCTCGTCACTAACCTTCCAATAACACAACCTGCAGAAACCCATCCTCAGCATCTCCACTCACCTCCCAATAACACAACCTGCAGAAACCCATCCTCAGCATCTCCACTCACCTCCCAATAACACAACCTGCAGAAACCCATCCTCAGCATCTCCACTCACCTTCCAATAACACAACCTGCAGAAACCCATCCTCAGCATCTCCACTGACCTCCTAATAACACAACCTGCAGAAACCCATCCTCAGCATCTCCACTCACCTTCCAATGACATAACCTGCAGAAACCCATCCTCAGCATCTCCACTAACCTCCCAATAACACAACCTGCAGAAACCCATCCTCAGCATCTCCACTCACCTCCCAATAACACAACCTGCAGAAACCCATCCTCAGCATCTCCACTCACCTTCCAATAACACAACCTGCAGAAACCCATCCTCAGCATCTCCACTCACCTCCTAATAACACAACCTGCAGAAACCCATCCTCAGCATCTCCACTCACCTTCCAATAACACAACCTGCAGAAACCCATCCTCAGCATCTCCACTCACCTCCCAATAACACAACCTGCAGAAACCCCTCCTCAGCCTCTTCACTCACCTTCCAATAACATAACCTGCAGAAACCCATCCTCAGCATCTCCACTAACCTCCCAATAACACAACCTGCAGAAACCCATTCTCAGCATCTTCACTAACCTTCGAATAACACAACCTGCAGAAACCCATCCTCAGCATCTTCACTCACCTCCCAATAACACAACCTGCAGAAACCCATCCTCAGCATCTCCACACACCTCCCAATAACACAACCTGCAGAAACCCATCCTCAGCATCTCCACTCACCTCCCAATAACACAACCTGCAGAAACCCATCCTCAGCATCTCCACTCACCTCCCAATAACACAACCTGCAGAAACCCATCCTCAGCATCTTCACTCACCTCCCAATAACACAACCTGCAGAAACACATCCTCAGCATCTCCACTCACCTCCCAATAACACAACCTGCAGAAACACATCCTCAGCATCTTCACTAACCTCCCAATAACACAACCTGCAGAAACCCATCCTCAGCATCCCCAGTCACCTTCCAATAACACAACCTGCAGAAACCCATCCTCAGCATCTCCACTCACCTCCCAAGAACACAACCTGCAGAAACCCATCCTCGGCATCTTTAATATCCTCCCAATAACACAACCTGCAGAAACCCATTCTCAGCATCTCCACTAACCTTCCAATAACACAACCTGCAGAAAACAATCCTCAGCCTCTTAACTAACCTTCCAATAACACAACCTGCAGAAACCCATCCTCAGCATCTCCACTCACCTCCCAATAACACAACCTGCAGAAACCCATCCTCAGCATCCACTCACCTCCCAATAACACAACCTGCAGAAACCCATCCTCAGCATCTCCACTCACCTTCCAATGACATAACCTGCAGAAACCCATCCTCAGCATCTCCACTAACCTCCCAATAACACAACCTGCAGAAACCCATCCTCAGCATCTCCACTCACCTTCCAATAACACAACCTGCAGAAACCCATCCTCAGCCTCTCCACTCACCTCCTAATAACACAACCTGCAGAAACCCATCCTCAGCATCTCCACTCACCTTCCAATAACACAACCTGCAGAAACCCATCCTCAGCATCTCCACTCACCTCCCAATAACACAACCTGCAGAAACACATCCTCAGCATCTCCACTCACCTTCCAATGACACAACCTGCAGAAACCCCTCCTCAGCATCTTCACTCACCTCCCAATAACACAACCTGCAGAAACCCATCCTCAGCATCTTCACTCACCTTCCAATAACATAACCTGCAGAAACCCATCCTCAGCATCTCCACTAACCTCCCAATAACACAACCTGCAGAAACCCATTCTCAGCATCTTCACTAACCTTCGAATAACACAACCTGCAGAAACCCATCCTCAGCATCTCCACTCACCTCCCAATAACACAACCTGCAGAAACCCATCCTCAGCATCTTCACTCACCTCCCAATAACACAACCTGCAGAAAACAATCCTCAGCCTCTTCATTCACCTTCCAATAACACAACCTGCAGAAACCCATTCTCAGCATCTCCACTAACCTTCCAATAACACAACCTGCAGAAAACAATCCTCAGCATCTTCACTCACCTTCCAATAAAACAACCTGCAGAAACCCATCCTCAGCCTCTTCACTAACCTTCCAATAACACAACCTGCAGAAACCCATCCTCAGCATCTCCACTCACCTCCCAATAACACAACCTGCAGAAACCCATCCTCAGCATCTCCACTCACCTTCCAATAACACAACCTGCAGAAACCCATCCTCAGCATCTGCACTCACCTCCTAATAACACAACCTGCAGAAACCCATCCTCAGCATCTCCACTCACCTTCCAATAACACAACCTGCAGAAACCCATCCTCAGCATCTCCACTCACCTTCCAATAACACAACCTGCAGAAACCCCTCCTCAGCATCTCCACTCACCTTCCAAAAACATAACCTGCAGAAACCCATCCTCAGCATCTCCACTAACCTCCCAATAACACAACCTGCAGAAACACATTCTCAACATCTTCACTAACCTTCGAATAACACAACCTGCAGAAACCCATTCTCAGCATCTCCACTAACCTTCCAATAACACAACCTGCAGAAAACAAACCTCAGCATCTTCACTCACCTTCCAATAAAACAACCTGCAGAAACCCATCCTCAGCCTCTTCACTAACCTTCCAATAACACAACCTGCAGAAACCCATCCTCAGCATCTCTACTCACCTCCCAATAACACAACCTGCAGAAACCCATCCTCAGCATCTCCACTCACCTCCCAATAACACAACCTGCAGAAACCCATCCTCAGCATCTCCACTCACCTTCCAATGACATAACCTGCAGAAACCCATCCTCAGCATCTCCACTAACCTCCCAATAACACAACCTGCAGAAACCCATCCTCAGCATCTCCACTCACCTTCCAATAACACAACCTGCAGAAACCCATCCTCAGCATCTTCACTAACCTTCGAATAACACAACCTGCAGAAACCCATCCTCAGCATCTTCACTCACCTCCCAATAACACAACCTGCAGAAACCCATCCTCAGCATCTTCACTCACCTCCCAATAACACAACCTGCAGAAACCCATCCTCAGCATCTTCACTCACCTCCCAATAACACAACCTACAGAAACCCATCCTCAGCATCTTCACTAACCTCCCAATAACACAACCTGCAGAAACCCATCCTCAGCATCTCCACTCACCTCCCAATAACACAACCTACAGAAACCCATCCTCAGCATCTTCACTAACCTCCCAATAACACAACCTGCAGAAACCCATCCTCAGCATCTTCACTCACCTCCCAATAACACAACCTGCAGAAACCCATCCTCAGCATCTTCACTAACCTCCCAATAACACAACCTGCAGAAACCCATCCTCAGCATCTTCACTCACCTCCCAATAACACAACCTGCAGAAACCCATCCTCAGCATCTCCACTCACCTCCCAATAACACAACCTACAGAAACCCATCCTCAGCATCTTCACTAACCTCCCAATAACACAACCTGCAGAAACCCATCCTCAGCATCTCCACTCACCTCCCAATAACACAACCTACAGAAACCCATCCTCAGCATCTCCACTCACCTCCCAATAAGACAACCTGCAGAAACCCATCCTCAGCATCTTCACTCACCTCCCAATAACACAATTTGCAGAAACCCATCCTCAGCATCTTCACTCACCTCCCAATAACACAACCTGCAGAAACCCATCCTCAGCATCTTCACTCACCTCCCAATAACACAACCTGCAGAAACCCATCCTAAGCATCTCCACTCACCTCCCAATAACACAACCTGCAGAAACCCATCCTCAGCATCTTCACTCACCTTCCAATAACACAACCTGCAGAAACCCATTCTCAGCATCTCCACTAACCTTCCAATAACACAACCTGCAGAAAACAATCCTCAGCATCTTCACTCACCTTCCAATAAAACAACCTGCAGAAACCCATCCTCAGCCTCTTCACTAACCTTCCAATAACACAACCTGCAGAAACCCATCCTCAGCATCTCCACTCACCTACCAATAACACAACCTGCAGAAACCCATCCTCAGCATCTCCACTCACCTTCCAATAACACAACCTGCAGAAAACAATCCTCAGCATCTTCACTCACCTCCCAATAACACAACCTGCAGAAACCCATCCTCAGCCTCTTCACTCACCTTCAAATAACACAACCTGCAGAAACCCATTCTCAGCATCTCCACTCACCTTCCAATGACATAACCTGCAGAAACCCGTCCTCAGCATCTCCACTAACCTCCCAATAACACAACCTGCAGAAACCCATCCTCAGCATCTCCACTCACCTTCCAATAACACAACCTGCAGAAACCCATCCTCAGCATCTCCACTCACCTCCTAATAACACAACCTGCAGAAACCCATCCTCAGCATCTCCACTCACCTTCCAATAACATAACCTGCAGAAACCCATCCTCAGCATCCCAACTCACCTCCCAATAACACAACCTGCAGAAACCCCTCCTCAGCATCTTCACTCACCTTCCAATAACATAACCTGCAGAAACCCATCCTCAGCATCTCCACTAACCTTCCAATAATACAACCTGCAGAAACCCATTCTCAGCATCTTCACTAACCTTCGAATAACACAACCTGCAGAAACCCATCCTCAGCATCTTCACTCACCTCCCAATAACACAACCTGCAGAGCCCATCCTCAGGATCTTCACTCACCTTCCAATAACATAACCTGCAGAAACCCATCCTCAGCATCTCCACTAACCTCCCAATAACACAACCTGCAGAAACCCATTCTCAGCATCTTCACTAACCTTCGAATAACACATCCTGCAGAAACCCATCCTCAGCATCTTCACTCACCTCCCAATAACACAACCTGCAGAAACCCATCATCAGCATCTTCACTCACCTCCCAATAACACAACCTGCAGAAACCCATCCTCAGCATCTCCACTCACCTCCCAATAACACAACCTGCAGAAACCCATCCTCAGCATCTCCACTCACCTCCCAATAACACAACCTGCAGAAAACAATCCTCAGCATCTTCACTCACCTCCCAATAACACAACCTGCAGAAACCCATCCTCAGCCTCTTCACTCACCTTCAAATAACACAACCTGCAGAAACCCATTCTCAGCTTATCCACTAACCTTCCAATAACACAACCTGCAGAAAACAATCCTCAGCATCTTCACTCACCTTGAATAAAACAACCTGCAGAAACCCATCCTCAGCCTCTTCACTAACCTTCCAATAACACAACCTGCAGAAACCCATCCTCAGCATCTCTAATCACCTCCCAATAACACAACCTGCAGAAACCCATCCTCAGCATCTCCACTCACCTCCCAATAACACAACCTGCAGAAACCCATCCTCAGCATCTCCACTCACCTTCCAATGACATAACCTGCAGAAACCCATCCTCAGCATCTCCACTAACCTCCCAATAACACAACCTGCAGAAACCCATCCTCAGCATCTCCACTCACCTTCCAATAACACAACCTGCAGAAACCCATCCTCAGCATCTCCACTCACCTCCCAATAACACAACCTGCAGAAACCCATCCTCAGCCTCTTCACTCACCTTCAAATAACACAACCTGCAGAAACCCATTCTCAGCATCTCCACTAACCTTCCAATAACACAACCTGCAGAAAACAAACCTCAGCATCTTCACTCACCTTCCAATAAAACAACCTGCAGAAACCCATCCTCAGCCTCTTCACTAACCTTCCAATAACACAACCTGCAGAAACCCATCCTCAGCATCTCTACTCACCTCCCAATAACACAACCTGCAGAAACCCATCCTCAGCATCTCCACTCACCTCCCAATAAGACAACCTGCAGAAACCCATCCTCAGCATCTCCACTCACCTTCCAATGACATAACCTGCAGAAACCCATCCTCAGCATCTCCACTAACCTCCCAATAACACAACCTGCCGAATCCCATCCTCAGCATCTCCACTCACCTTCCAATAACACAACCTGCAGAAACCCATCCTCAGCATCTTCACTAACCTTCGAATAACACAACCTGCAGAAACCCATCCTCAGCATCTTCACTCACCTCCCAATAACACAACCTGCAGAAACCCATCCTCAGCATCTTCACTCACCTCCCAATAACACAACCTGCAGAAACCCATCCTCAGCATCTTCACTCACCTCCCAATAACACAACCTACAGAAACTCATCCTCAGCATCTTCACTAACCTCCCAATAACACAACCTGCAGAAACCCATCCTCAGCATCTCCACTCACCTCCCAATAACACAACCTACAGAAACCCATCCTCAGCATCTTCACTAACCTCCCAATAACACAACCTGCAGAAACCCATCCTCAGCATCTTCACTCACCTCCCAATAACACAACCTGCAGAAACCCATCCTCAGCATCTTCACTAACCTCCCAATAACACAACCTGCAGAAACCCATCCTCAGCATCTTCACTCACCTCCCAATAACACAACCTGGAGAAACCCATCCTCAGCATCTCCACTCACCTCCCAATAACACAACCTACAGAAACCCATCCTCAGCATCTTCACTAACCTCCCAATAACACAACCTGCAGAAACCCATCCTCAGCATCTCCACTCACCTCCCAATAACACAACCTACAGAAACCCATCCTCAGCATCTCCACTCACCTCCCAATAAGACAACCTGCAGAAACCCATCCTCAGCATCTTCACTCACCTCCCAATAACACAATTTGCAGAAACCCATCCTCAGCATCTTCACTCACCTCCCAATAACACAACCTGCAGAAACCCATCCTCAGCATCTTCACTCACCTCCCAATAACACAACCTGCAGAAACCCATCCTAAGCATCTCCACTCACCTCCCAATAACACAACCTGCAGAAACCCATCCTCAGCATCTTCACTCACCTTCCAATAACACAACCTGCAGAAACCCATTCTCAGCATCTCCACTAACCTTCCAATAACACAACCTGCAGAAAACAATCCTCAGCATCTTCACTCACCTTCCAATAAAACAACCTGCAGAAACCCATCCTCAGCCTCTTCACTAACCTTCCAATAACACAACCTGCAGAAACCCATCCTCAGCATCTCCACTCACCTACCAATAACACAACCTGCAGAAACCCATCCTCAGCATCTCCACTCACCTTCCAATAACACAACCTGCAGAAAACAATCCTCAGCATCTTCACTCACCTCCCAATAACACAACCTGCAGAAACCCATCCTCAGCCTCTTCACTCACCTTCAAATAACACAACCTGCAGAAACCCATTCTCAGCATCTCCACTCACCTTCCAATGACATAACCTGCAGAAACCCGTCCTCAGCATCTCCACTAACCTCCCAATAACACAACCTGCAGAAACCCATCCTCAGCATCTCCACTCACCTTCCAATAACACAACCTGCAGAAACCCATCCTCAGCATCTCCACTCACCTCCTAATAACACAACCTGCAGAAACCCATCCTCAGCATCTCCACTCACCTTCCAATAACATAACCTGCAGAAACCCATCCTCAGCATCCCAACTCACCTCCCAATAACACAACCTGCAGAAACCCCTCCTCAGCATCTTCACTCACCTTCCAATAACATAACCTGCAGAAACCCATCCTCAGCATCTCCACTAACCTTCCAATAACACAACCTGCAGAAACCCATTCTCAGCATCTTCACTAACCTTCGAATAACACAACCTGCAGAAACCCATCCTCAGCATCTTCACTCACCTCCCAATAACACAACCTGCAGAGCCCATCCTCAGCATCTCCACTCACCTCCCAATAACACAACCTGCAGAAACCCATCCTCAGCATCTCCACTCACCTCCCAATAACACAACCTGCAGAAAACAATCCTCAGCATCTTCACTCACCTCCCAATAACACATCCTGCAGAAACCCATCCTCAGCCTCTTCACTCACCTTCAAATAACACAACCTGCAGAAACCCATTCTCAGCATCTCCACTAACCTTCCAATAACACAACCTGCAGAAAACAATCCTCAGCATCTTCACTCACCTTCCAATAAAACAACCTGCAGAAACCCATCCTCAGCCTCTTCACTAACCTTCCAATAACACAACCTGCAGAAACCCATCCTCAGCATCTCTAATCACCTCCCAATAACACAACCTGCAGAAACCCATCCTCAGCATCTCCACTCACCTCCCAATAACACAACCTGCAGAAACCCATCCTCAGCATCTCCACTCACCTTCCAATGACATAACCTGCAGAAACCCATCCTCAGCATCTCCACTAACCTCCCAATAACACAACCTGCAGAAACCCATCCTCAGCATCTCCACTCACCTTCCAATAACACAACCTGCAGAAACCCATCCTCAGCATCTCCACTCACCTCCCAATAACACAACCTGCAGAAACCCATCCTCAGCATCTCCACTCACCTTCCAATAACACAACCTGCAGAAACCCATCCTCAGCATCTCCACTCACCTCCCAATAACACAACCTGCAGAAACCCATCCTCAGCATCTTCACTCACCTTCCAATAACATAACCTACAGAAACCCATCCTCAGCATCTCCACTAACCTCCCAATAACACAACCTGCAGAAACCCATTCTCAGCATCTTCACTAACCTTCGAATAACACAACCTGCAGAAACCCATCCTCAGCATCTCCACTCACCTCCCAATAACACAACCTGCAGAAACCCATCCTCAGCATCTTCACTCACCCCCCAATAACACAACCTGCAGAAACCCATCCTCAGCATCTTCACTCACCTTCCAATAACACAACCTGCAGAAACCCATCCTCAGCATCTCCACTCACCTCCCAATAACACAACCTGCAGAAACCCATCCTCAGCATCTTCACTCACCTCCCAATAACACAACCTGCAGAAAACAATCCTCAGCATCTTCACTCACCTTCCAATAAAACAACCTGCAGAAACCCATCCTCAGCCTCTTCACTCACCTTCCAATAACACAACCTGCAGAAACCCATCCTCAGCATCTCCACTCACCTCCCAATAACACAACCTGCAGAAACCCATCCTCAGCATCTCCACTCACCTTCCAATAACACAACCTGCAGAAACCCATCCTCAGCATCTCCACTCACCTTCCAATGACATAACCTGCAGAAACCCGTCCTCAGCATCTCCACTAACCTCCCAATAACACAACCTGCAGAAACCCATCCTCAGCATCTCCACTCACCTTCCAATAACACAACCTGCAGAAACCCATCCTCAGCATCTCCACTCACCTCCTAATAACACAACCTGCAGAAACCCATCCTCAGCATCTCCACTCACCTTCCAATAACACAACCTGTTGAAACCCATCCACAGCATCTCCACTCACCTCCCAATAACACAACCTGCAGAAACCCCTCCTCAGCATCTTCACTCACCTTCCAATAACATAACCTGCAGAAACCCATCCTCAGCATCTCCACTAACCTCCCTATAACACAACCTGCAGAAACCCATTCTCAGCATCTTCACTAACCTTCGAATAACACAACCTGCAGAAACCCATCCTCAGCATCTTCACTCACCTCCCAATAACACAACCTGCAGAAACACATCCTCAGCATCTCCACTCACCTCCCAATAACACAACCTGCAGAAACACATCCTCAGCATCTTCACTAACCTCCCAATAACACAACCTGCAGAAACCCATCCTCAGCATCCCCAGTCACCTTCCAATAACACAACCTGCAGAAACCCATCCTCAGCATCTTTAATATCCTCCCAAAAACACAACCTGCAGAAACCCATTCTCAACATCTTCACTCACCTTCCAATAACACAACCTGCAGAAACCCATCCTCAGCATCTCCACTCACCTCCCAATAACACAACCTGCAGAAACACATCCTCAGCATCTCCACTCACCTCCCAATAACACAACCTGCAGAAACCCATCCTCTGCATCTCCACTCACCTCCCAATAACACAACCTGCAGAAACCCATCCTCAGCATCTCCACTCACCTCCCAATAACACAACCTGCAGAAACCCATCCTCAGCATCACCACTCACCTTCCAATAACACAAACTGCAGAAACCCATCCTCAGCATCTCCACTCACCTCCCAATAACACAACCTGCAGAAACCCATCCTCAGCATCTTCACTCACCTTCCAATAACATAACCTGCAGAAACCCATCCTCAGCATCTCCACTAAGCTCCCAATAACACAACCTGCAGAAACCCATTCTCAGCATCTTCACTAACCTTCGAATAACACAACCTGCAGAAACCCATCCTCAGCATCTTCACTCACCTCCCAATAACACAACCTGCAGAAACCCATCCTCAGCATCTCCACTCACCTTCCAATAACACAACCTGCAGAAACCCATCCTCAGCATCTTCACTCACCTCCCAATAACACAACCTGCAGAAAAGTATCCTCAGCATCTTCACTAACCTTCCAATAACACAACCTGCAGAAACCCATCCTCAGCATCTTCACTCACCTCCCAATAACACAACCTGCAGAAACCCAGCCTCAGCATCTCCACTCACCTTCCAATAACATAACCTGCAGAAACACATCCTCAGCATCTCCATCTCCTTACAATAACACAACCTGCAGAAACCCATCCTCAGCCTCTTCACTCACCTTCCAATAACAAAACCTGCAGAAACCCATTCTCAGCATCTCCACTAACCTTCCAATAACACAACCTGCAGAAAACAATCCTCAGCATCTTCACTTAACTTCCAATAAAACAACCTGCAGAAACCCATCCTCAGCCTCTTCACTCACCTCCCAATAACACAACCTGCAGAAACCCATTCTCAGCATCTCCACTAACCTTCCAATAACACAACCTGCAGAAAACAATCCTCAGCATCTTCACTTACCTTCCAATAACACAACCTGCAGAAACCCATCCTCAGCATCTCCACTCACCTCCCAATAACACAACCTGCAGAAACCCATCCTCAGCATCTCCACTCACCTTCCAATAACACAACCTGCAGAAACCCATCCTCAGCATCTCCACTCACCTTCCAATGACATAACCTGCAGAAACCCGTCCTCAGCATCTCCACTAACCTCCCAATAACACAACCTGCAGAAACCCATCATCAGCATCTCCACTCACCTTCCAATAACACAACCTGCAGAAACACATCCTCAGCATCTTAACTAACCTCCCAATAACACAACCTGCAGAAACACATCCTCAGCATCTCCACTCACCTCCCAATAACACAACCTGCAGAAACCCATCCTCAGCATCACCACTCACCTTCCAATAACACAACCTGCAGAAACCCATCCACAACATATTCACTAATCTTCCAATAACACAACCTGCAGAACCCATCCTCAGCATCTTCACTCAACTTCCAATAAAACAACCTGCAGAAACCCATCCTCAGCCTCTTCACTCACCTCCCAATAACACAACCTGCAGAAACCCATCCTCAGCATCTCCACTAATCTTCCAATAACACAACCTGCAGAAACCCATCTTCAGTATCTCTGCTGACCTTCCAATGACAGAACCTGCAGAAACCCATCCTCAGCATCTTCACTCACCCCCCAATAACACAATCTGCAGAAACCCATCCTCAGAATCTCTACTGACCTTCCAATGACAGAACCTGCAGAAACCCATCCTCAGCATCTTCACTCACCTCCCAATAACACAACCTGCAGAAAAGTATCCTCAGCATCTTCACTAACCTTCCAATAACACGACCTGCAGAATCCCATCCTCAGCATCTTCACTCACCTCCCAATAACACAACCTGCAGAAACCCAGCCTCATCATCTCCACTCACCTCCCAATAACACAACCTGCAGAAACCCATCCTCAGCATCTTCACTCACCTCCCAATAACAAAACCTGCAGAAAAGTATCCTCAGCATCTTCACTAACCTTCCAATAACACAACCTGCAGAAACCCATCCTCAGCATCTCCACTCACCTTCCCATAACACAACCTGCAGAAACCCATCCTCAGCATCTTCACTCACCTCCCAATAACACAACCTTCAGAAACCCATCCTCAGCATCTTCACTCACCTCCCAATAACACAACCTGCAGAAACTCATCCTCAGCATCTCCACTCACCTCCCAATAACACAACCTGCAGAAACCCATCCTCAGCATCTCCAATCACCTCCCAATAACACAACCTGCAGAAACTCATCCTCCGCATCTCCACTCACCTCCCAATAACACAACCTGCAGAAACCCATCCTCAGCATCTTCACAAATCTTCCAATAACAAAACCTGCAGAAAACCATCCTCAGCATCTTCACTCACCTTCCAATAACACAACCTGCAGAAACCCATCCTCAGCATCTCCACTCACCTCCCAATAACACAACCTGCAGAAACCCATCCTCAGCATCTCCACTCACTTCCCAATAACACAACCTGCAGAAACCCATCCTCAGCATCTCCACTCACCTCCCAATAACACAACCTGCAGAAACTCATCCTCAGCATCTCCACTCACCTCCCAATAACAGAACCTGCAGAAACCCATCCTCAGCATCTTCACTCACCTCCAAATAACACAACCAGCAGATACCCATCCTCAGCATCTTCACTCACCTCCCAATAACACAACCTGCAGAAACCCAGCCTCAGCATCTCCACTCACCTCCCAATAACACAACCTGCAGAAACCCATCCTCAGCATCTTCACTCACCGCCCAATAACACAACCTGCAGAAAAGTATCCTCAGCATCTTCACTAACCTTCCAATAACACAACCTGAGGAAATCCATCCTCAGCATCTTCACTCACCTCCCAATAACACAACCTGCAGAAACCCAGCCTCAGCATCTCCACTCACCTTCCAATAACATAACCTGCAGAAACACATCCTCAGCATCTCCATCTCCTTACAATAACACAACCTGTAGAAACCCATCCTCAGCATCTTCACTCACCTCCCAAGAACAAAAACTGCAGAAAAGTATCCTCAGCATCTTCACTAACCTTCCAATAACACAACCTGCAGAAACCCATCCTCAGCATCTCCACTCACCTCCCAATAACACAACCTGCAGAAACCCATCCTCAGCATCTCCACTAACCTCCCAATAACACAACCTGCAGAAACCCAACCTCAGCATCTCCACTAACCTCCCAATAACACAACCTGCAGAAACCCATCCTCAGCATCTCCACTCACCTCCCAATAACACAACATGCAGAAACCCATCCTCAGCATCTTCACAAATCTTCCAATAACAAAACCTGCAGAAAACCATCCTCAGCATGTTCACTCACCCCCCAATAACACAACCAGCAGAAACCCATCCTCAGCATCTCCACTCACCTCCCAATAACACAACCTGCAGAAACCCATCCTCAACATCTTCACAAATCTTCCAATAACACAACCTGCAGAAAACCTTCCTCAGCATCTCCACTCACCTCCCAATAACACAACCTGCAGTAACCCATCCTCAGCATCTTCACTCACCTCCCAATAAAACAACCTGCAAAAAACCATCCTCAGCATCTTCACTCACATTCCAATAACACAACCTGCAGAAACCCATTCTCAGCATCTCCACTCACCTCCCAACAACACAACCTGCAGAAACCCATCCTCAGCATCTACACTCACCTTCCAATAACACAACCTGCAGAAACCCATCCTCAGCATCTTCACTCACCTCCCAACAACACAACTGCAGAAACCCATGCTCAGCATCTACACTCACCTTCCAATAACACAACCTGCAGAAACCCATTCTCAGCATCTTCCCTAACCTCCCAATAACACAACCTGCAGATACCTATTCTCAGCATTTCCACTCATCTCCCAATAACACAACCTGCAGAAACCCATTCTCAGCATTTCCACTCATCTCCCAATAACACAACCTGCAGAAACCCATCCTCAGCATTTCCACTCATCTCCCAATAACACAACCTGCAGAAACCCATCCTCAGAATCTCCACTCACCTCCCAATAACACAACCTGCAGAAACCCATCCTCAGCGTCTTCACTCACCTCCCAATAACACAACCTGCAGAAACCCATCCTCAGCATCTTCACTCACCTTCTAATAACACAACCTGCAGAAACCCATCCTCAGCATCACCACTCACCTCCCAATAACACAACCTGCAGAAACCCATTCTCAGCATCTTCACAAATCTTCCAATAACACAACATGCAGAAACCCATCCTCGGCATCTTCACTCACCTTCCAATATCACAACGTGCAGAAACCCATCCTCAGCATCTTCACTAACCTCCCAATAACACAACCTGCAGAAACCCATGCTCATCATCTCCACTCACCTCCCAATAACACAACCTGCAGAAACCCATGCTCATCATCTCCACTCACCTTCCAATAACACAACCTACAGAAACCCATCCTCAGCATCTCCGCTCACCTCCCAATAACACAACCTGCAGAAACCCATCCTCAGCATCTCCACTATCCTCCCAATAACACAACCTGCAGAAACCCATCCTCAGCATCTTCACTCACCTTCCAATAACACAACCTGCAGAAAACCATCCTCAGCATCTTCCCTAACCTTCCAATAACAAAACCTGCAGAATCTCATCCTCCGCATCTCCACACACCTCCCAATTATACAATCTGCAGAAACCTATCCTCAGCATCTTCACTCACCTCCCAATAACACAACCTGCAGAAACCCATCCTCAGCATCTCCACTCACCTCCCAATAACACAGCCTTCAGAAATCCATCCTCAGCATCTTCCCTAACCTTCCAATAACACAACCTGCAGAAACCCATCCTCAGCATCTTCACTAACCTTCCAATAACACAATCTGCAGACAACCATCCTCAGCATCTTCCCCAACCTTCCAACAACACAACCTGCAGAAACCCATCTTATTCATCTCCACTCCCCTCCCAATAACACAACCTGCAGAAAACCATCCTCAGCATCTTCCCTAACTTTCCAATAAAACAACCTGCAGAAACCTATCCTCAGCATCTCCACTCACCTCCCAATAACACAATCTGCATAAACCCATCCTCAGCATCTCCACTCACCTCCCAATAACACAACCTGCAGAAACCCATCCTCAGCATCTCTACTCACCTCCCAATAACACAACCTGCAGAACCCATCCTCAGCATCTCCACTCACCTCCCAATAACACAATCTGCATAAACCCATCCACAACATATTCACTGACCTTTCAATAACAAAACCTGCAGAACCCCATCCTCAGCATCTTCACTAACCTTCCAATAACACAACCTGCAGAAACCCATCCTCAGCATCTCCATCACCTCCCAATAACACGACCTGCAGAAACCCATCCTCAGCATCTTCCGTCACCTCCCAATAACACAACCTGCAGAAAACAATCCTCAGCATCTTCACTAACCTTCCAATAACACAACCTGCAGAAACGCATTCTCAGCATCTTCACTCACCTCCCAATAACACAACCTGCAGAAACCCATTCTCAGCATCTTCACTCACCTCCCAGGAACACAAACAGCAGGAACCCATCCTCAGCATCTTCACTAACCTTCCAATAACACAACCTGCAGAAACCCATCCTCAGCATCTCAACTCACCTCCCTGTAACACAACCTGCAGAACCCACCCTCAGAATCTTCACTAATCTTCCAATAACACAATCTGCAGAAAACCATCCTCAGCATCTTCCCTAACCTTCCAATAACACAACCTGCCGAAACCCATCCTCAGCATCTCCACTCACTTCCCAATAACTCAACCTGCAGAAACCCATCCTCAGCATCTCCACTCACCTCCCAATAACACAACCTGCAGTAACCCATCATCAGCATCTTCACTAACCTCCCAATAACACAACCTGCAGAAACCCAACCTCAGCATCTCCACTCACCTCCCAATGACACAACCTGCAGAACCCATCCTCAGCATCTTCACTGACCTTCCAATAACACAACCTGCAGAAACACATCCTCAGCATCTCAACTCACCTCCCAATAACACAACCTGCAGAAACCCATCCTCAGCATCTCCACTCACCTCCCAATAACACAACCTGCAGGAACCCATCCTCAGCATCTCCACTCACCTCCTAATAACACAACCTGCAGAAACCCATCCTCAGCATCTCAACTCACCTCCCAATAACACAACCTGCAGAAACCCATCCTCAGCATCTCCACTCACCTCCCAATAACACAACCTGCAGAAACCCATCCTCAGAATCTTCACTCACCTGCCAATAACACAATCTGCAGAAACCCATCCTCAGCATCTTCACTCATCTTCCAATAACACAACCTGTAGAAACCCATCCTCAGCATCTTCACTCATCTTCCAATAACACAACCGGTAGAAACCCATCCGCAGCATCTTCCCTAACCTCGCAAGAACACAACCTGCAGAAACCTATCCTCAGCATCTTCACTGACCTTCCAATATCACAACCTGCAGAAACCCATTCTCAGCATCTTCCCTAACCTCCCAATAACACAACCTACTGAAACCCATCCTCAGCATCTCCTACTCACCTTCCAATAACACAACCTGCAGAAACCCATCCTCAGAATCTTCACTCACCTCCCAATAACACAACCTGCAGAAACCCATCCTCAGCATCTTCACTCACCTTCCAATAACACAACCTGCAGAAACCCATCCTCAGCATCTCCACTCACCTCCCAATAACACAACCTGCAGAAACCCATCCTCAGCATCTCCACTCACTTCCCAATAACACAACCTGCAGAAACCCATCCTCAGCATCTCCACTCACCTCCCAATAACACAACCTGCAGAAACTCATCCTCAGCATCTCCACTCACCTCCCAATAACAGAACCTGCAGAAGCCTTCATCAGCATCTTCACTCACCTCCCAATAACACAATCTGCAGAAACCCATCCTCAGCATCTCAACTCACCTCCCTGTAACACAACCTGCAGAACCCACCCTCAGAATCTTCACTAACCTTCCAATAACACAATCTGCAGAAAACCATCCTCAGCATCTTCACTAATCTTCCAATAACACAACCTGCAGAAACCCATCCTCAGCATCTCAACTTACCTCCCTGTAACACAACCTGCAGAATCCACCCTCAGAATCTTCACTTACCTTCCAATAACACAATCTGCAGAAGACCATCCTCAGCATCTTCACTCACCTCCCAATAACACAACCTGCAGAAACCCATTCTCAGCATTTCCACTCATCTCCCAATAACACAACCTGCAGAAACCCATCCTCAGCATCTCCACTCACCTCCCAATAACACAACCTGCAGAACCCATCCTCAGCATCTTCACTGACCTTCCAATAACACAACCTGCAGAAACACATCCTCAGCATCTCCACTCACCTCCTAATAACACAACCTGCAGAAACCCATCCTCAGCATCTCAACTCACCTCCCAATAACACAACCTGCAGAAACCCATCCTCAGCATCTCCACTCACCTCCCAATAACACAACCTGCAGGAACTCATCCTCAGCATCTCCACTCACCTCCTAATAACACAACCTGCAGAAACCCATCCTCAGCATCTCAACTCACCTCCCAATAACACAACCTGCAGAAATCCATCCTCGGCATCTCCACTCACCTCCCAATAACACAACCTGCAGAAACCCATCCTCAGAATCTTCACTCACCTTCCAATAACACAATCTGCAGAAACCCATCCTCAGCATCTTCACTCATCTTCCAATATCACAACCTGTAGAAACCTATCCTCAGCATCTTCACTCATCTTCCAATAACACAACCTGTAGAAACCCATCCGTAGCATCTTCCCTAACCTCGCAAGAACACAACCTGCAGAAACCTATCCTCAGCATCTCCACTCACCTCCCAATAACACAACCTGCAGAAACCCATTCTCAGCATCTTCCCTAACCTCCCAATAACACAACCTGCAGAAACCCATCCTCAGCATCTCCTACTCACCTTCCAATAACACAACCTGCAGAAACCCATTCTCAGCATCTTCCCTAACCTCCCAATAACACAACCTACAGAAACCCATCCTCAGCATCTCCTACTCACCTTCCAATAACACAACCTGCAGAAACCCATCCTCAGCATCTTCACTCACCTCCCAATAACACAACCTGCAGAAACCCATCCTCAGCATCTTCATCACCTTCCAATAACACAACCTGCAGAAACCCATCCTCAGCATCTCCACTCACCTCCCAATAACACAACCTGCAGAAACCCATCCTCAGCATCTCCACTCACCTCCCAATAACACAACCTGCAGAAACCCATTCTCAGCATCTTCCCTAACCTTCCAATAACACAACCTGCAGAAACGCATCCTCAGCATCTTCACTCACCTCCCAATAACACAACCTGCAGAAACCCATTCTCAGCATTTCCACTCATCTCCCAATAACACAACCTGCAGAAACCCAACCTCAGCATCTCCACTCACCTCCCAATAACACAACCTGCAGAACCCATCCTCAGCATCTTCACTGACCTTCCAATAACACAACCTGCAGAAACACATCCTCAGCATCTCCACTCACCTCCTAATAACACAACCTGCAGAAACCCATCCTCAGCATCTCAACACACCTCCCAATAACACAACCTGCAGAAACCCATCCTCAGCATCTCCACTCACCTCCCAATAACACAACCTGCAGGAACCCATCCTCAGCATCTCCACTCACCTCCTAATAACACAACCTGCAGAAACCCATCCTCAGCATCTCAACTCACCTCCCAATAACACAACCTGCAGAAATCCATCCTCAGCATCTCCACTCACCTCCCAATAACACAACCTGCAGAAACCCATCCTCAGAATCTTCACTCACCTTCCAATAACACAATCTGCAGAAACCCATCCTCAGCATCTTCACTCATCTTCCAATATCACAACCTGTAGAAACCCATCCTCAGCATCTTCACTCATCTTCCAATAACACAACCTGTAGAAACCCATCCGTAGCATCTTCCCTAACCTCGCAAGAACACAACCTGCAGAAACCTATCCTCAGCATCTCCACTCACCTCCCAATAACACAACCTGCAGAAACCCATTCTCAGCATCTTCCCTAACCTCCCAATAACACAACCTACAGAAACCCATCCTCAGCATCTCCTACTCACCTTCCAATAACACAACCTGCAGAAACCCATCCGCAGCATCTTCACTCACCTCCCAATAACACAACCTGCAGAAACCCATCCTCAGCATCTTCATCACCTTCCAATAACACAACCTGCAGAAACCCATCCTCAGCATCTCCACTCACCTCCCAATAACACAACCTGCAGAAACCCATCCTCAGCATCTCCACTCACTTCCCAATAACACAACCTGCAGAAACCCATCCTCAGCATCTCCACTCACCTCCCAATAACACAACCTGCAGAAACTCATCCTCAGCATCTCCACTCACCTCCCAATAACAGAACCTGCAGAAACCCATCCTCAGCATCTTCACTCACCTCCCAATAACACAACCTGCAGAAACCCATCCTCAGCATCTCAACTCACCTCCCTGTAACACAACCTGCAGAACCCACCCTCAGAATCTTCACTAACCTTCCAATAACACAATCTGCAGAAAACCATCCTCAGCATCTTCACTAATCTTCCAATAACACAACCTGCAGAAACCCATCCTCAGCATCTCAACTTACCTCCCTGTAACACAACCTGCAGAACCCACCCTCAGAATCTTCACTAACCTTCCAATAACACAATCTGCAGAAGACCATCCTCAGCATCTTCCCTAACGTTCCAATAACACAACCTGCCTAAACCCATCCTCAGCATCTCCACTCACTTCCCAATAACACAACCTGCAGAAACCCATCCTCAGCATCTCCACTCACCTCCCAATAACACAACCTGCAGAAACCCATTCTCAGCATCTTCCCTAACCTTCCAATAACACAACCTGCAGAAACGCATCCTCAGCATCTTCACTCACCTCCCAATAACACAACCTGCAGAAACCCATTCTCAGCATTTCCACTCATCTCCCAAGAACACAACCTGCAGAAACCCATCCTCAGCATCTCCACTCACCTCCCAATAACACAACCTGCAGAACCCATCCTCAGCATCTTCACTGACCTTCCAATAACACAACCTGCAGAAACACATCCTCAGCATCTCCACTCACCTCCTAATAACACAACCTGCAGAAACCCATCCTCAGCATCTCAACTCACCTCCCAATAACACAACCTGCAGAAACCCATCCTCAGCATCTCCACTCACCTCCCAATAACACAACCTGCAGGAACCCATCCTCAGCATCTCCACTCACCTCCTAATAACACAACCTGCAGAAACCCATCCTCAGCATCTCAACTCACCTCCCAATAACACAACCTGCAGAAATCCATCCTCAGCATCTCCACTCACCTCCCAATAACACAACCTGCAGAAACCCATCCTCAGAATCTTCACTCACCTTCCAATAACACAATCTGCAGAAACCCATCCTCAGCATCTTCACTCATCTTCCAATATCACAACCTGTAGAAACCCATCCTCAGCATCTTCACTCATCTTCCAATAACACAACCTGTGGAAACCCATCCGTAGCATCTTCCCTAACCTCGCAAGAACACAACCTGCAGAAACCTATCCTCAGCATCATCACTGACCTTCCAACATCACAACCTGCAGAAACCGATTCTCAGCATCTCCTACTCACCTTCCAAAACCACAACCTGCAGAAACCCATCCTCAGCATCTTCACTCACCTCCCAATAACACAACCTGCAGAAACCCATCCTCAGCATCTTCACTCACCTTCCAATAACACAACCTGCAGAAACCCATCCTCAGCATCTCCACTCACCTCCCAATAACACAACCTGCAGAAACCCATCCTCAGCATCTCCTCTCACTTCCCAATAACACAACCTGCAGAAACCCATCCTCAGCATCTCCACTCACCTCCCAATAACACAACCTGCAGAAACTCATCCTCAGCATCTCCACTCACCTCCCAATAACAGAACCTGCAGAAACCCATCCTCAGCATCTTCACTCACCTCCCAATAACACAACCTGCAGATACCCATCCTCAGCATCTTCACTCACCTCCCAATAACACAACCTGCAGAAACCCAGCCTCAGCATCTCCACTCAACTCCCAATAACACAACCTGCAGAAACCCATCCTCAGCATCTTCACTCACCTCCCAATAACACAACCTGCAGAAACCCAGCCTCAGCATCTCCACTCACCTCCCAATAACACAACCTGCAGAAACCCATCCTCAGCATCTTCACTCACCTCCCAATAACACAACCTGCAGAAAAATATCCTCAGCATCTTCACTAACCTTCCAATGACATAACCAGCAGAAACCCATCCTCAGCATCTCCACTCACCTTCCCATAACACAACCTGCAGAAACCCATCCTCAGCATCTCCACTCACCTCCCAATAACACAACCTGCAGAAACCCATCCTCAGCATCTCCACTCACCTCCCAATAACACAACCTGCAGAAACTCATCCTCAGCATCTCCACTCACCTCCCAATAACACAACCTGCAGAAACCCATCCTCAGCATCTCCACTCACCTCCCAATTACACAACCTGCAGAAACACATTCTCAGCATCTTCACTCACCTCCCAATATCACAACCTGCAGCAACACATCCTCAGCATCTCCACTCACCTCCCAATAACACAACCTGCAGAACCCCATCCTCAGCATCTCCACTCACCTCCCAATAACACAACCTGCAGAAACCCATCCTCCGCATCTTCACTCACCTCCCAATAACACAACCTGCAGAAACCCATTCTCAGCATCTTCACTCACCTCCCAATATCACAACCTGCAGCAACACATCCTCAGCATCTCCACTCACCTCCCAATAACACAACCTGCAGAACCCCATCCTCAGCATCTCCACTCACCTCCCAATAAGACAACCTGCAGAAACCCATCCTCAGCATCTCCACTAACCTTCCAATAATACAACCTGCAGAAACCCGTCCTCAGCATCTCCACTCACCTCCCAATAACACAACCTGCAGAAAACCCATCCTCAGCATCTTCACTCACCCCCCAATAACACAACCTGCAGAAAACCCATCCTCAGCATCTTCACTCACCCCCCAATAACACAACCTGCAGAAACCCATCCTCAGCATCTTCACTAACCTCCCAATAACACAACCTGCAGAAACCAATTCTCAGCATCTTCACTCACCTCCCAATAACAGAATTGCAAAAGTAATGAAAAATAACTCATTTCCACATTCATTGAAAATGGACATGGGCTTGGTCTAATTTGATTGAGTGAGACTGTGGAGAATTTCAATCACTGAATGAGAATTCAGATAGTGGGTTGCTGCCAGACTGGGAACCAATCTACAGCAGTGAGCACAGGGATGATAGGGGACTGGGATTGGGTGCGGGTTAGGACCCAGACTGTGAACCAATCTACAGCAGTGAGCACAGGGATGATAGGTGACTGGGATTGGGTGAGGGTTAGGACCCAGACTGGGAACCAATCTACATCAGTGAGCACAGGGATGATAGGGGACTGGGATTGGGTGAGGGTTAGGACCCAGACTGGGAACCAATCTACAGCAGTGAGCACAGGGATGATAGGGGACTGGGATTGGGTGAAGGTTAGGATATGGCAGCTGGAGTTGGAGATGAGCTGCGCTTCATGAAGATTTGTATCAGAAATTGTGTGACAGAATGTCATTGGATTAGTCGAGTGTGGATTTAACAAAGACACAGATGATGATTTATTCTGCAGCTGAGATGAAGCAGAGGTGGCGATGGCAAGTGAGCAGGAATGGGAATGGCGAGAGTGTCTGGCTATAATAACTTTACTGTCAAAGGGAGAGCAGGGATTGTGATCAGCCTCCGATATTAACCAGAGAGCGAGTGGAGCCGCTGGATAGGGAATGACCTCAGTGACTGGAATCGATGTTGATATTTACAGCTAAAGGCACAGAGCTTCAAGGTAAGGAAGTGTTATTCCCACTATTCCAGATGTTGGTCAGACCGCACCTGGAGTATTGCACAGTTCTGGCCCCTGATTTGAGGAAAGATGTAGGGGCTTTAGAGGCAGTTCAGAGGAGGTTGACGAGACTGACCGCAGAGATGAGGGATTTGTCTTATCAAGAGAGTTGTTAAGAAGGAGTAGAGATCCAATTGTGGTTTATAAGATGATAAAAGGTGTGGGCGAAGTGGAAGTGGAGCGGATGTTTCCTCTTGTGGGGCGTTCTGGAACGAGAGGTCAGAATCTCAGGATAACAGGCAGCAAATGTGAATCAGAGCTGAGGATGAACTACTTCTCCCAATGGGATGTGAACCTGTGGAATTCGCTATCCAGAGTGCGGGGCATGCTGGGACAGTGAGTACATTTAAGGAGCAGTTATATAGATTTTGAATTGGGAAAGCGATGAGAATTTTGGACAATGGGCAGGACGGCGGCGTTAAGCCGAGGATGAGATCAGCCAAGACCGAATGACGGAGCAGACACGAGGGGCCAAATAGCCTCATTCTGCTCCTGGACCTGAAAACTTACAAACTTCTGAACTGCAGAACGTGGATTCAATCTTTCCAAGATGCAAATGACCAGAGCAATAATACACTTAAAGTGGTTTATACAATAAATAACTGGATAGTGAGACTTACCAGGGACACCGACAACAGCCAGGAGGGGATAGTACCCCGCTTGAATTATCATCAGTGCGCCGTAGATCCGCGTTGGTAAAGACTGGAAAGACATATAGTAAATACCCAGGGATAAACCCCTGTCCATTGCTGTAACGTTCCTGCGGATAGTTCCCAGATTCTGATCCATTGCTGTAACGTTCCTGTGGATAGTTCCCAGATTCTGATCCATTGCTGTAACGTTCCTGTGGATAGTCCCCAGATTCTGATCCATTGCTGTAACGTTCCTGTGGATAGTTCCCAGATTCTGATCCATTGCTGTAACGTTCCTGTGGGTAGTTCCCAGACTCTGATCCATTGCTGTAACGTTCCTGTGGGTAGTTCCCAGATTCTGATCCATTGCTGTAACGTTCCTGTGGATAGTTCCCAGATTCTGATCCATTGCTGTAACGTTCCTGTGGATAGTTCCCAGATTCTGATCCATTGCTGTAACGTTCCTGTGGGTAGTTCCCAGATTCTGATCCATTGCTGTAACGTTCCTGTGGATAGTTCCCAGATTCTGATCCATTGCTGTAACGTTCCTGTGGGTAGTTCCCAGATTCTGCTCCCTCCTCTCGGTCTCTCTGGGGCCGCTGATCTCTGGCAGTGTTGGAATTGACGCTCCCGCTGACAGTTTGGGATAACACAATGAAAGGAATCGCTTATTAATACAGAGACAAACCCTCCAGTGACACGGTTAGATCCATAGAGACTGACATTAATCACAGTCACTAAACAAACAGGCTCAGTTAACCCCTTTCAATCCAATACTTTTTCTATCACAATGAAATAGAAGATTAGCCGGGTCTGGATTGGTTGTGTGACAGTGACTGAGGGATGGAGTGTGGAAATAGTGGACACACTGACCCTGATAC